>NC_085091.1:6097683-6125183 GCF_963422355.1 Corticium candelabrum | reverse complement strand
TCAGTATGAACACATCTGTGTCCTTGCATGCTGGGTGAGCGTGTGAGTGTAGGTCAACGTGGGTACTTGTGTGTAGAAGGACATCACACAAAAAACTTACTGTACATTAGAAACAAATATCAATTAATAATTTGGCAGTACATACAATTCTCAGTATATCAATATCACACAAGTTAACGTCAAGTCCCCATGCCCTATAAAACATCCTTTACAAAGGCGTGGTTTAGCTAACTCCGGTGATTTCCTTAAATATTAGAACACAAACCTATAGTCAATAATCTAGGGACATCAAAGTCCTACCTTGCCCACCTCTTTCTACAGTTATGTTTGTCAGACTTCTTGTACACAAGCGCATTCGTCTCATCATCATTTCAAGACAGCTGCAACATTTTCTTATCACGAGATCACTGACTACATAACTTGTGCAAACTTTAAGATCTCAATTGCCTCTTGTGACAACATGACATCCGTTTACACACTACCTAAGCCACACCCTTGAGTGTACCCCACAGTCTACAGTCCGCCTACACCTGCATGTACTAAAATTGTAATGCCTGAACGCACTATAGCGTACTCAAGATGCTGCTGCATGCACATGCTATACTTAGTAAGCAAGACACGCTTGAACTTTCTTGTAAATGCCATACCAGGACCAAGCGTAGGCATCGCGGCACCACACGCTTCTTGCACGTGCAAACAATTATTGTCACGCCCATGCACCATGGCCAGGGCAGGCGGGCTGCTGGGCTGATCCTGGGGAGAACGCTGATAAGGCGTGGTTTAGCGACCATTGGCTACATTTATTACCCGCAAACCTAGTGAATAAACAAGGGACATGAAAAAGCAAGCAGCATGTGACGCACGGGTAACAAAACACAGGCAAACTATTAGCTAAAAAGTAAAAAGCGTGCCTGGTGTAATGAGGTTCGGGATACTTAGAAAGGAAGAAGGGTCGCACGTTACAGTAAACTACCAAAAAATTGTTCTCTATAATATGCTACGTGCTGCACGTTAATATTACATTGCCGTCAACATCATCACTCACCCCATTCATCAATTGATTTGCCGACCGATTCTTCGCGTCGGAAATAGCTCCAAACGCGCTGTCCAACGCTTTACTAGCGACTTCACCGGCTATTTCGATAGCCTTAGCCTTGATATCAGCCGTTCCCTCTTTGCCCGACTCCTGAGCGTTGGCCATAGCCTGTTTCTTCAAAATCTGTTGTATTGCAACCTTCCCGGCCAGAGCCGCAGCGCGCCGATCTCGACCACTAACATCATCCACCGTGACAGTCGCCTTATCATTCGGTAGTTGAGAGAGAGCTTTTTCTCTAACGAGGTCAAGCAGCTCTGGCATAAACTCCGGCACAAATTCTATAGCAACACGAAATCATATATAAAACACGCATTCACTAACGCACTGGGATCAACCTTCGGTCATATAGGCGTCGGTCGCGACGCAGAGAGCAACAACGCACAACAACACACTAGAGGCAAACGTTGCCATCCGGATTGTTGGCGTCCCCACCTCGAAGTGATAAAGGCAAGGCACCTACTTCTAAATTTATTACGAGGAGACTAAACACGATGTTTGTTTTCAGCTAATCGACGATATCGAATTTGCGCCGAACAATCGAGTCTTTGTGCGGTTTGCTAAAAAATTCGTCTCTGTAGATCTCTCTGTGTGTGGTTTCTTAGAAATTCCATTTTGACAGATGGCCTTAATTGACCATTCTAGCTAACGCTCCAAACGTGACGCACACATTTCACTATTATCCGCAAATTCTCATTGCTTTTGATGATGGCAATATGGATGTCGGGCATTTTGCACTAAATGCTACGCACATGCAAAACGTAAAATATGTTACTCACTGCAATTTCCCAGGAGAAAAGTGGTATGTACAACCACTTTATACGGAGCCAGTTATCGACGTACATCAACAGACACTACTTTAGGTAATCTAAAACATTTTTAGTGCTTAAGCTATGAAAGCAAGTCAACTGATGCTATGTGATATCTAAACCAAAAGCACTAGAAAAATAAACATATCGCTTATCAACTTACGGCAGAGGTTTTAGTGTCAACAAAACAATCTCAATGAGTTCGGTTGGCAGTTTGAAGACGGATTCATTTGCACTTGGTATCTTTGCGGTGCCATGTCGATCATTAGAAGTTTCTTGCTGCTGTCTCTCCTCTACGCTGTCATCGTACACAAATGCTTCTCGGCGCCTCTCGTCATCCGGACAGGAATCGAGAAAGACGAAACAGGTAGACTGCCCATCACAGTCATCAGTTTCGGAGTAAATCAAGCTTGTCGTTGTGTGCGTTACACGTTTTCGTGTTTCTAGGTACGATGTTTTTGATGGAAGACGAGATTCGCAATAGAGCACTGAAAAAGAACAGTGAAGAAACCGAATCTGAAAAACCGGCTAAAACGCAACATGTCCTGCTGCAATCCACGCAACCAAACGGCGACGTTGCTGCAGCTGACGACGGGGACGAAGCAACTATTCCACCAGACAACGAAGGGGACACTCAGACTAAAATAGGATCCAGTAATGTTCAGGAATCGGCTGCTAAAGCGGCGGGGGCGGTACTGGGGAAGGTTTTGGAACAGGGTCTCGCTGGTCTTCAAAATTCCAAAGACCTAGCAGCACTTGCGGCCGCCAATGCGGTACGGCAATAGAAGTCGCTGTCTTGCAGTAGTTGCAATACCCTCGTTGTGTATATAAATAATATATTTCTACTTGTAGTTGAGAGTGCACGTCAAATTGGACGATGGATTCGAGTCACAGGACGTACTGCATCCAGGAAATGTCGCGATGGATGCTAACTTCGTTAGAGACGACAGTTCGATGCAAACTCCAGGCTCACAATCGAACCCGTTCTACTACAAAAATGGCGTCGGCGGCCAAGTCGTCAACCACTGCTACGAGAGCGACTATCCGTCCGAAGACCCATGCTTCGAAGGGCTCTCGTCGGGTGTCGCTTGCACGGTAAGACAGACTTCGTCTTTCTCTCCGATTCTCGACAAGAACATAAACTTACTATATGGTATTACTGTACAGTAGTGGTCAGTCGTTAGTAATGTGACGTTACTCGGATATGTGGATGGGGGTAAATTCGATAATATTCAATGGAAAACAGTCGACTGGTTGTAGAATCGACATTTACGCTGGAAAAAGACGTTTGTTTCACTGACTGATGTATCCGAATATCTAGAAATAACAATAATATTGACGTTCTAGTCACTTACCGCCTTCTGTTTCAGAATTTGCTTGACGGCGCTTCGTACATTGGCACGGGATTCGATGGAAGGTCAGAGTACACCTCAGAGTCTCGTCGTGGCAGCCTCATCCAGAGAGACTGCTCTGCCTTATTTCAGTGAGACCATTGCGCGCACACGAATGCCGGCATGTCGCATGTCATTCACGCTTGATTCACGTTTCGTTTCAGGTACGACACGCACAACGTGCCAAACAGCATGAGCGTGCAAGGAATCTACGACACACAAATGTTCACGATGGTGTTCGGTAGCGCCGAGGAATACACCGATTACCTGATGGAGGAGTCGGGAGAGTCGAAGTCGTTCTTCAGAAAGTCGAAGAGCGTCACCAAAGCGTACGGAATGTCGGAGATTCACACCAAGAACTTGTACATGGGCATGGTGGTCATAGACATCGCCAGGTGCGTCTGAACGTTTAGTAGATATCAATTAGTTTTGGTCTGTGCGTGAAGAGAATGATGCGATTTTTAGGTACGAGTTGTTTCTGGATGCCATTGGGCCCGACCATCTCAACCCCGAGTTTCTCAAAGATTTTATGAGCTTGCCGTTACAATACTACGCACCGGGAGCTCCGGACGTACTACGTGAGTGTCAAGTTTCGTCGTTTGTCAGTTCTGGTTGCGTTATTTCGTTCAGTCAGAGGCGTAGGAACCTAGCTAAGATTTGGTTGAGGGGGCACACAATTTCCTAAGAGTGTGGCTCTGCACAGCAAGACTAAATGTACATATACTGTACCTAGATGCATGCTCCACAGGGAAACCAACACTATAGTGTTATAGTTCAATTTGTCATGTCAGTGTCTGTTTCTATGTCTGTCATTCTCTTGACAGCTGTTTGAGGAGGCATGTGCCCCAGTTCCTTCCCCTCCCACCCCTACCCCGTTCGTATACCTATAGGTTCTGATTATAGAGGACTTCGTTCTGCGTTGGGGAACTCACTATATCAAAGCCAGTCCGTTCGGCGGTCAACTCGAATTTCGCAAGGTCGGATCCAGAGAGATGTATCAGAGTAAAGAGGAGTTTGCTGAGGAAATCCGCGAGGACGTGGAGCGCTTTTTCCACAGCTACCACTCGGTAGAATTCAACAAAGAGACAGTGGAAACGGGAAAGATCACTGAATGGGAGTCCATGTCTCTATCAGTGGCAGGAGGCGAGCAGGAGATTGCTTCAGCTCTGGCTGACATGTATGCACCCGGATTCAAGACAGCATTTCTCTCTTGGCTCGACTCTCTAGCCAAGTATCCTAAACCGTATAAGTTTACCCTTGGACGTATAACCGATCTTGTGGACTTCAAAGAAAGTGATCTCTTTCCTCAAGAAGATGCTGAACTAAAATGGGGCTGTGAAGCTAAGTATGCGAATAAGGAATTGGAGTTTGATGAAGAGAGGAACATGCATTATTACAACATCAGTGTGGAGATGACAAAGCCTGGTATAAATATTACAACGGTGTGGGTGCTAAAGAGGATGTACTGTCCTTACTTGGATAGGAAAATATTGACACATGAAATACAACTGCGAAAGAAGGCCTTGGAAACAGCTGTTACTGTGTACTTAGAGGAGGTATTGTTGTCAGTGTGTTTGTCTAGCTGTACATATCGAGTCACCTTCTATTGTATAGGGACCTTTGTCGACACGATCTGTGTATGTTCCACCTGGAGCTCTTAGCTGTAAGAGTGACGAGGAAGATGAAGATTTTGTACCATTTGATTGGGACGATCTCAGTGGGAAGGAAGACAAGACTCTTAGGGTGGAATTTGATATGTCAGAATCATTGCAGGGATCGGGTGGTCTGTTAATTCCCGAAAAATCAGGTAGGGACATAACATTTCATCGCAGCAGATGGTACACCCATGCTCCAGATGGACTTCTTCATCTCTACAACGGCTACAACAATGGCAACAGTGGTAATCTGGAATCCAAAAGACTCTCGATGCTTGGTCTTGTTCTCAATTATGACGCTAACGGAGGCACCATGTTTGTCTCTAAAGATGGCTACAATGAGAGCACTCAGTGGCATTCAAAGAGTTTGGAATCTCGAATCGGGGAACCATTAGCAAGAGTTTACTATTTTGAAGGTGATCCAGATACTCTGAAAGAGAGGGAATATCCCTGTAATGCACAATGGTCAAACACTCGACGCATGAAATCCGATCAGTGTCTTCACTTTTCCGCAGCCACAGCAGAAACGATCTTTGTAACTCTGGCAGCCAGTCCGGGTGATATCACCACATGGTATTACATCAAGATATCAATCAGCGAAGTGGCCATATATAAGGTCGGCTATAATATTATTCATCTGTTTACTTCCTATACTATGTACTCTTAGGAAAGAGAAAAGAAAGTCTCAACGAAGCAACTGGTAGCGCTTAGCCTCGGAGACAGGACCCTGTTTCGAGACTTTGTCGTCTGCACTCACAAAGAAGAGACGAATAATGGATACATGCAGGTTCTGTATGGCACCACAGCCACCAGTGGTGGAGACTCGGTTATTTCGCTTCCCTTCTACGATCCTGTGGAGGGGTCCATCTCCATCGAGTACTTTGGGTTTGGCAGCGGCAATGACGATGTTCAGATTGACGACATCGAGTTGAGAGACTACGATGAAAGCACTCTCCTCTGTGTCAGAGATGATAATGGACGCTGCATTCCGAGAGAGTGTCCACCTGAGTGTGATGCAGTTTTGGGTAAGTGTAATGGGCAACATTTAATGGCAGTTGGTCATTGATATAAACTTAGTGATGTTATTAGACTAAAATGTCAATCCGTTTATAGGTTGTCGTGAGGAGGAGCTCGATGGTGTGTGGGTGTGCAACGAGTAGAAGAGATCGACTACGAGTAGGTCTCCCTATACTAAGACACAAAGTTTGACCTTTGCTGTTGCTGTTTCTGTTATGTAGTATGTTTCCTGCTTTAGTATTTGCTTCTGCTGAGCGTAGGGAAATGGAAATGTTTCGTGGCTGGCAAGTGTAGGGCTTGAGTAACTTAAATATAGTCTGTCATTGCATTTCGGTTCGAATTTACTGAATTACACAGTGTCTGGTTATCTTCATGTAGTTAGGTGGTGGGTTGTAATGCTGTCTACTAGTAGTATACTTCAGATGACACTCCTCACATGTTAATTAAAGGCTAAGTTTCAGGTGCATCAGCAGCTGCTGATCTGAATGAAGAACAATGATGCAATGTTAGTCTAGAGCAATACTAGTCTATCGTTAGTCCAAGTAAATCTAGCTTCGAATCCGTGAGTTTGGATCTGAATCCACCAGGTCTTCGTGGAATAGACGATATTTGGGGGCGGAGCTTCTAGAGCATGTGTAATCTCGAGGGTCCACACGCCGATCTAGAATCCACGTTTCTGGGTGTTAGTAACTTCTGGACCGTGGATCATCTTCCCGTTGATTAAGCTTTGTGAATAAGTTTACTACTCACCATTCCGTACGTCTTGTGAGAGACTTTGCCTGCGTAGAGACGCATAGAACGCTATAGTAGAGTGAGGGACTTGGGACTACCCCTAGTACTCATTAGCAAACATATAGACTATAACACTATATAGTACTCTGTGTAGTCTGGTATAGTATTGCGTACACACTGTAAGCGAGCTGCAATAGAACAATAGATAGTCGGTAACGACGCAACAGTGGCGACGAGGATGGCGAGTGCAGCCGCGAATTTAAAACACGGGTTGTTGGGCGAATTCCGAGCAGGAGTAGAAAGCATCGACGAATACAAGGAAAAGTTCGAGCTTTACTGCCTGGCAAACGCAGTACCGATAGGAGACGAGCACGTAGCTCGTAGGAAGGCAATCTTTCTAACGTCTGTGGGTGCATCGACCTACAGTTTGTTGCGGACCTTGGTACGACCTCGCCAACCGCAAGATTTGGAGCTTGATGATATCATTCAGCAACTGAGAAATCACTACGAGCCAAAGAAGATTGTCATAGCCGAGCGATTCCGTTATTACAAGAGACAACAGAAAGAAGGTGAGACTGTTAAGGTGTTCTTGTCAGAATTGCGTCGTCTAGCTAAACACTGTGAGTTCGGAGACAAGTTGTCAGTTGCGTTGAGAGACCAGTTCGTGTGTGGATTACGAGTAGAAGCCCTACAGCAGAAAATTCTAGCGGAAACTGACTTAACACTCGAGAAAGCGGTTTTGATCGGCAAGACAAGAAACGATAGCTTTGCGAGGAGACACGCGCAGACACGGATCAACGACCACGAGACGACATTTAGCATGCAAAGTTGTAGCAGTGGGAGGTCAAAGACAGCACAATCTGATGTGAAAGTATGCTACAGATGCAATGGCAAGGGGCACGTGCCTGATAAGTGTCAGATGAAATGAAGAGAGTCTTACGAACAAGACTAAGTCTTGTTAAACCTACAGTTGGAGGAGAGATTCGAGACAGACAGGAGAGCCAAACAGAAGCTGCATCCAGACATCGTGAGATGTTACCTGGAGAATCAGTGGCAGTATGGAACCCAAGACAAGATAGTGGGGGACGGTGGCTCTCTGGAACAGTAGTCCAGAAACTGGGACGGAGCAACTATCTTGTAAATGTGAATGGTCAGGCTAGGTATGTTCATGTTGACCATATATTACATCGTGATATCACAAATTTTCCACAGGATGTACATCAGGAGCAAACTTCCAATACTCATGATAGTACAGCGACTATGATTCCACCACAAGCTGGAAATTATTCCGAAGTGAATGCTGAGAAGACAATCTCATCAACGGACTCTACTGGGGAATACTCAGTACCAACTACTCCTAGCCACCCTGAGTTAACAGAGACACAGTCGGAACAGACTGATAACATGCCAACAAAGAAACCAATTGAGAAGTCAACAGAGAGAGAAAATCGACGATATCCCACAAGGAACAATAGAAGACACCCCAGGAGATATCGAGAGATTTAGTGGAAGGGAGTGTAGTAGAGTAAGCGATTATGGGACTGCCCCTAGTACTCATTAGCATACATATAGACTATGACACTATATAGTACTTTGTGTAGTGTGGTATAGTATTGCGTACACACTGTAAGCGAACTGCAATAGAGTAGATAGTCGGTAACGACGCAACAGACGCCATTTCTTGAGTACTGCTTGTCGAGAGCGAGAGACTGCTGGTCAAGATGAAGTCGCCTGATTCACACTCTGAACAGATACACGTGGAATGGAAGCACAGACGACTCATTGTCTAGTGATGGATTAGTTTTAGCGAGTGAAATCATGCCACCTGGGAACCTATTTGGAGTAACTAGACATGTTGCATGATGTAGGACGTTCCGGGTTGTTTTTAGGCAGTCTAGCTTGCTTCTGTATATATGTGATTGGCCAAGTCGAAGATGTTACTGTGATAACAGTAAAGTACACACACTACAGTCTTGTCTAATACAATTAGCACTGCCAGACTACAAGTCCCAGCAACTAGCCTCGCCCCAGACGCAGTGTGGATTGCAGCCCCGGATACGCTGCCATCACCACTACGTCTGATATGGTACCGCCCTTTGCGGTCACCGTTAACATGTCCCTAGGGACATGATTAGTGTCAGTTACAAGTGTACTTTGTCGGTGTAGTAGATTACAGAAAACGACTGTCGCTTGAGATCTTCGCTAATTAGCGTGCAGTACGTAGGCAGCAGTACAGTGCATTGCAGTAGAGGCATATGAAGCATCGCAGCTTCAACTGAGAACCCGTGTACGCGTTCAAAGGCGTATGGTGCACTGCAAGCGCCATTTCTGATCTTCCATTTCACCGCTACGCTCTCTAAAGTAGCTGCAATCTCTTACTAACGCTTGACAGCGGCCTAAAATCGCAATATCGACAAGTACAGAAGCTAGAACAACGTCAAAGTCCAATCGAAAGCTCGGTCCTAGCTAATAACATTGGTATTACACGCGCTGAACAATTTGATTACATACTTATTCCCGCCCAGAAAGGCGGTACCATACACGACGTCGTGGTGATGGCAGCGCATCCGGGACTGCAATCCACACTGCGTCTGGGGCGAGGCTGCCCAGCAACGGCTAGGTCTAAAGTAACACAACACACACCCATTAGCTATTCCATAGCTGTAATGTCTAAATCAGAAAGCAGAGGCTGTTCTACCTCATTCGCAGGTCAGCTGCTCAAGACATGTCTAGAGTCTATAGTGATCCTACAGAAGTGAAGATGTCGATTCAAAAATGTCACTGAGGCTGAAGCTGATTATGTATGTCGGATAATTGAACAGCAAGAAAATGAAATAGTGGAACTTGAAAACAAGAGTAGAATTCTGAGTAAGACCTTGCATCTGCAAAGTCTGAGTTGCAAAGAATCGCTAAACACACTGCTAAATGATAAAATCAAGTCTTACACAGGTTTTGTGTTGAGAAATGTGCTTGATACAGTGTGGAGTTGGATTGAACCAGCAGCCAAGACTATTACTCTGTATAGCAAACAAAAAATTAAGCCAAGGTACATCAACTGATGTAAGCTCATGAGCTCACCGCCTTCCATGAAGGTACTAGATAATAGGAACAGCAACAGCAAAGGTCATGCTTTGTCTTAGTATAGGGAGACCTACTTGTAGTCGATCTCTTCTACTCGTTGCACACCCACCGACCATCGAGCTCGATCCTCTTCACGACAACCTATAAACGGATTGATATATTAATCTAATAACATCAAATGTTGCCCATTACACTTACCCAAAACTGCATCAAAACTCGGGTAGACGATCTCTCGGAATGCAGCGTCCATTATCATCTCTGACACAGACGAGAGTGCTTTCATCGTAGTCTCTCAACTCGATGTCGTCAATCTGAACATTGTCATTGCCGCTGCCAAACCCAAAGTACTCAATGGAGATGGACCCCTTTACAGGATCAAAGAAGGGAAGCAAAAGAACCGAGTCTCGTCTGCTGGAGGCTGTGGTGCCATACAGAACCTGCATGTATCCATCATTCGGCTCTTCTTTGTGAGTGCAGACGACAAAGTCTCGAAACAGGGTCCTGTCTCCGAGGCTAAGAGCTACCAGTCGCTTTGTTTAGATTTCTTTTCTCTTTCCTAAGACAACATAGTATAGAAAGTAAACGTATGAATAATATTATAGCCGACCTTATATATGGCCACTTCGCTGATTGATATCTTGATGTACATGTGGTGATATCAACCAGACTGGCTGCAGAGTTACAAAGATCGCTTCTGCTGTGGCTGCAAAAAAGTGAAGACACTGATCGGATTTCATGCGTTGAGTGTTCGACCATTGTGCATTACAGGGATACTCCCTCTCTTTCAGAGTCTCTGGATCACCTTTGAAATAGTAAACTCTTGCTAATGCTTCCCTGATTCAAGATTCCCAAAAAAACTCTGAATGCCACTGAGTGCTCTGATTGTAGCCATCCATAGAGACAAACATGGTGCCTCCGTTATCATCATAATTAAGAACAAGACCAAGCATTGAGAGTCTCTTGGATGCCAAATCACCACTGTTGCCATTGTTGTAGCCGTTGTAGAGATGAAGAAGTCCACCTGGAGCATGACCGTCTGCTGCGATGGAATGTTATGTCCCTACCTGATTTTTCAAGAATTAACAGACCACCCAATCCCTGAAATGATTCTGACACATCAAATTCCACCCTAAGAGTCTTGTCTCCCTCCCCACTGAGATCGTCCCACTTAAATGATACAAAATCTCCATCTTCCTTGTCAATCTTACAGCTAAGAGCTTCCGGAGGAACATACACAGATCGTGTTGACAAAGGTGAAAGGAACATACAACAGAAGGTGACTCGACATGTACAACTGGACAATCACACTAATAACAATGCCTCCTCTAGCTACACAGTTACAGCTGTCTCCAGCACCTCCTTTCGCAGTTGTATTTCAAGTGTCAATTATTTCCTATCCAAGTAAGGACAGTAGACCCTCTTCAGCACCCACTCAGTCGTAGCATTTATATCAGGCTTTGTGATCTCGACACTGATGTTGTAATAATGCGTGTTCCTTTCCTCATCAAACACTAGTTATTTATTCGCAACCCCATTTCAGTTCAGCATCTTCTTGAGGAAAGAGATCACTTTCTTAGAAGTCAACCAGATCAGTTATATGTCCAAGGGTAAACTTACGGTTTAGCATACTTGATTAGAGAGTCGAGCCAAGAGAGAAATGCTGTCTTGAATCCGGGTGCATACATGTCAGCCAGAGCTGAAGCAATCTCCTGCTCGCCTCCTGCCACTGATAGAGACATGGATTCCAATTCAGCGATCTTTCCAGTTTCCACTGTCTCTTTGTTGAATTCTACTGAGTGGTAGCTTGGAAAAAGCGCTCCATGTCCTAACGGATTTCCTCAGCAAACTCCTTACTCTGATACATCTCTCTGAATCCAACCTTGCGAAATTCGAGTTGACCTCTGAACAGACTGGCTTTGATATAGTGAGTTCCCCAACGTAGAACGAAGTCATCTATAATCAAAACTTATAGGCACATGCCCCTCAAATTTTCCAGCTGTCAAGAATGACAGACAGAGATACTGACACTGACATGACAAACTGAACTATAACACTATAGTGTTGGTTTCCCATGCATCTACAGTATATGTGCATTTAGTCTTGTTGTGCAGAGCCACGCCCATAACAAATGTGTGCCCCTTCAACGAAATCTTAGCTAGGTTCCTACGCCTCTAACTGAATGAAATGACGCAACTAGAACTGACAAACGACGAAATTTGTCACTCACGTAATACGTCCGGAGCTCCCGGTGCGTAGTATTGTAACGGCAAGCTCATAAAATCTTTGAGAAACTCGGGGTTGAGATGGTCGGGCCCAATGGCATCCAGAAAAACCTCGTACCTAGAAATCGCATCATTCTCTTCAACACACAAATCAACCAAAACTGATTGATATCTACTAAACGTTCAGACGCACCTGGCGATGTCTATGACCACCATGCCCATGTACAAGTTCTTGGTGTGAATTCCGTACGCTTTCGTGACGCTCTTCGACTTTCTGAAGAACGACTTCGACTCTCCCGACTCTTCCATCAGGTAATCGGTGTATTCCTCGGCGCTACCGAACACCATCGTGAACATTTGTGTGTCGTAGATTCCTTGCACGCTCATGCTGTTTGGCACGTTGTGCATGTCGTACTTGAAACGAGACGTGAATCAAGCGTGAATGACATGCGACATGCCGGCACTCGTGTGCGCGCAATGGTCTCACTGAAATGAGGCAGAGCAGCTCTCTGGATGAGGCTGCCACGACGAGACTCTGAGGTGTACTCTGACCTTCCATCGAATCCCGTGCCAATGTACGAAGCGCCGTCAAGCAAATTCTGAAAACAGAAGGCGGTAAGTGACTAGAACGTCAATATTATTGTTATTTCTAGATATTCGGGTCATCAGTCAGTGAAACAAGCGTCTTTTTCAGCGTAAATGACGTCCAACTAGGTCAGTGGGTCTTTCGGCCATTTCAAATTTCAAAGTTTCAAATTTTAATTTTGTAATTTTTAAATTTCTAATTTCTAATTTTTTTACATAACGTTTTATTTTTTTTAAATTTGCATTACATTTTCAAATTTTAATTTTTAAAAAATCAAAATTTCAAATTTTATTATTTCAAATTTGTAAATTTTTAGGTTCAGTATATTAGAAGTTGCTTTGCGGTCAGTGGGTCTTTCGGCCATTTCAAATTTCAAATTTTCAAATTTTTAAATTTTAAATTTTCAAATTTTAATTTTGTAATTTTTAAATTTCTAATTTCTAATTTTTTTACATAACGTTTTATTTTTTAAAATTTTGCATTACATTTTCAAATTTTAATTTTTAAAAAATCAAAATTTCAAATTTTATTATTTTAAATTTGTAAATTTTTAGGTTCAGTATATTAGAAATTGCTTTGCCTACGAGAAAGCGGACGTAGTTGTCTAGATGAACGGATGGCCGGATTTGAACTAACAGAAATTGAACGCTCATCCGTTCTTTCAAATAATTTGAGTACATCAGAAAAAGAAAATTGAAAGAGCGAGTAGCAGTGTACGCGGTAGGGAGTCCATTGGACGGCGTAGGGGTGCATTCCAACGCGTGCTGATACATTGATTCAATTAAACTAGGCGCGGTTTCTGCTAATCACATCAGCACGTTTCCTGTACCGTGTTTCTGCACCTGTACGTACGGCGCTTCAGACAGTTACTAATTTTTAGTAACTCGAAGTGCATGGTCGCGTCATTACTGTAGGTGTAGGAGTACGATTGGCCCAACTGCAAGTTGCACTTCATGTCTAGATTTTGTACATCACATAGAACACTACCCGATAGCGCAGATAGAACGTCTACAACCTCATGCTGTGTCTCTCCTGTGCCGTGAGAACAGAACCCACACTGACTACAAGTGAGAATTACGAGACCAAATAATAAAGGTGGACACGCAAGCAGTGCTCATGGCAGGAGGGCATAGGGAACGTACGTGTACACTCCTGCTGACAGGCCCCTCCCCTCGACGGTACCGCGTCCAACTACTACATTTACGTATGTCGTACTGTACCGGCAGAATAACCGCCAATTCAATACCAACTAACTTTACACAAGCAACGTACTGCATGATCGCGTGAATTACGTTTGTACTGTATCGTAACCTTTCTACAGAGTCTCTAATTAGCTAAGAATGCAACAACACGCAGCTAGAGATCCTCTAGTATCGGTATCAACATCTGTTAGGGGTTTCGTTGAAGGACGCCCCCCCCACTACACATAGAACGCACGCACACACAATAAACAACGGATCCGAGTCAAAGACATGGTTTAGCACTCGGTAGGGGTTGATCGGTAGAGCGTGCGTTGAAAGAATGCTGTCACATGTTCGGCAAGATCGCTAGCGTTACGAGGTCGTGGAGGGCACAATCACGTTGGTGGTCGATGGTGCTTTGGAAATACTCCTGGATCATAAGAGCTGGCAGCGCCGACTAACTAAATTTCCGGACAGCGAACAACTTGGGGATTCCCCAACTAATTAACTGTAACCTATACCGCCGTGCAGCACGTACAGTATAAGCACATCGTATCAAATTGAGTCACGGGCTAAATTATGGTATTATATCATATTGGCGTATTGTATATGATATTGTAGATTATATGATTTTCTTTTTCTGATGTACTCAAATTATTTGAAAGAACGAATGAGCGTTCAATTTCTGTTAGTTCAAATCCGGCCATCAGTTCATCTAGACAACTACGTCCGCTTTCTCGTAGGCAAAGCAACTTCTAATATACTGAACCTAAAAATTTACAAATTTGAAATAATAAAATTTGAAATTTTGATTTTTTAAAAATTAAAATTTGAAAATGTAATGCAAATTTAAAAAAAACGTTATGTAAAAAAATTAGAAATTAGAAATTTAAAAATTACAAAATTAAAATTTGAAAATTTAAAATTTAAAAATTTGAAAATTTGAAATTTGAAATGGCCGAAAGACCCACTGACCCAACTATAACTATATGCGCAAATCTCGATTCTACAACCAGTCGACTGCTTTGCATGGAATATTATCGAATGTACCCTCGTGGATATATCCGGGTTACGATTAGGTCACATTACCAAATGACTACAGGTGTCTCAGTACAAAGTATCCCCGTAGAGTATCCTACCCGGATAGTATATTCTATCCGGCCGGATACTTTATCCTAGGGTAGACTATCCGGGCAAAATTTTGTCCGTGTAGAGTATCCTACCCGGATAGTATATACTATCCCGCCGAACAATACTGTGATGTCACAAAGTTGTGGTCTATGAGCGAGTGGTCCTCTTCCTCGATGAGAGGCGATGTCCACCAGGTAAGACTAAGGTTGTTGCAGTACAGTAGTGAACTAGCTACACCTGCGTACACCTGCGTACACGTGCTCATGTCGGAACCTATGCTGTTACAGTGCGCATAGAACGTGAGGTGATTTTGTTTCTACGGTTTGTCAAAAAGTCTGAAGTCGGAAGTCTGCTGTAGGAAGGCAAAGCAGTACTCCAGCGGAAGGCTTGGGAACTAAATTCAATTCCTGACCCCACCTGATTACTGATGAGGAGACCAGAACACAGGTACCCGTCTAGATGCTCTGTCTAGTCAGTGTGCTATTTGTAAACCTATCAAAGGAGCAATGGTCGTCTCTGGGCATGTCAAGCAAGTCGTGGAGCGAGCGAAGAGAGCGAGCTAAATCTAGGCTTGGGTGGAACTTGTCTCCCTGTACGTCCTCCCATGTGTGTGTCCATTCCAAAGTATTAGGTCCATACGCTGCTACTCCTATTTGCTGGGAAATGTTTGTCAATATTGGATAGAAAGTTGTTTCTTAATAATATCAGCACAATTAGTGACAAGTGGTGGGTGGAGGGAGTAGCTTGTCCTCTTTGTTGGTAAACTTTTTGGCACCTTGTAGCTTAGAAGTAATCTGGTAATAGACTGGCTTGTATGTATATATGTATGTATGTATGTATTTTCGTCTTGTCAGTTTTTGACAAACAATTCATGTCAAAGCTCATTGTGCTATTTGAGAATCATGCCTTGCTTTGTGACAATATAAGTTGTGCGCTGTCTTTTTAGAATCCTGCATGTAACTGTGCCAATTCCTAGATTGCTCATAGCATGTACATACACACATACAGACAGATATACAAACATACATACAACATCATCGCAATGCGCAGTTGACTGTCTTATCGGCTGTCAGATCGCCAAGTGGACTTCACAGACGCATGTACCTCTCTGGGACCTTCCCGCCGGGTTGGTGGGTGCATTGTTGGGGGTGAAGACCCCGCTGCACCTCCATGGCGAGGTAGCAACGAGACATAGTGCACACACACACACACACACACACACACACACACACACACACACACACACACACACACACACACACACAGTTTAAATGTGCTCATGTGTTCCCATTGAGATACTATTATTGCAAGGCAGCAATAATGACAAGATGTTCAGTCAAGCAGGATTGCATTTGGTACAGCTCCATGGCCTTCTTGGGTGCAGCAAGCTTTTGGACACCTTGACACATGTGTCACTGTGATACCACTCCTTGCAGGTAGAGCATTCTATCCAATCAGAGTTGGTGCAGGACGGCATGCGGCATACACAGTACACTTTTACTTTCTGAATTGCCTTCATTTGTATGGTACGCTTCATCTTCTTCACGGGAAATGGTAACATCTCACTAGCTTCCAAACATTGCAGTAGGTGTTTTTGCATCTGCTTTTGGTCAAACACCAGTTGTCCGGGGTGTTGTCCAGAAACCAATGCAGTAGCGAATGCTATCGAAAACAGGCCACAGTCTGATCCTCCCACTTGTCGCTGAACATCCATGTACTGCAGGGTGATTTGGGGCTCATTTGTCACAAGAAGGCTGGAGATCTGTAGTTTCAAACTCGAAGATGCAGCTGAATGTAAGCTATCGAACACGTGTACGTGAGAGTGTTCAGTCCAATGTTGGACACAGTCAACCAATGAGCATGTCCATCATGCATTACCTGTACAAGTCTTGAGGCTGCGCTTGAAATGACAAAGTCAACCCCAAAGCAACATTTTGGAGACCTGGCATATCTGGATTGGCTTTCTGCAGTAATTCTTGGGCTGCGTTGGTGACTGAATAGTCTTTCTATCCCCATTGTCCAATCCGAGCTCTTGTAACCATTGTTTTGGATGTTGTGGTTGCGTGGAAACCTGGTAGTCATCCACATGGGGCTGTTTGAGTTCACATCAACTCTTGCTACCTTCTGCCTTTGTACTTTCATGACATGTGCACAGAGACTTACTTGCTTTCGTTTTCTACTCTTTGATGGCAAAGCAGGTGCAGGCACAGATGGCAACACAGGAGGAGGTAACGGTGGAGACATAGGTTGCAACACAGGAGGAGGTGATGGTGGAGACACAGGTGGCAGCAAGGATGGAGGGTCACCCATTACAAGTAGTACTTTCTTGTCAGGGAGTGGGGGTAATGGAGTTGCATCAGGCTCAAACATGGGAGGGGGAGATGGTAGAGGATAGGCGTCGACTTCATCTCTATATACCTATAATGCAGATAGCAAACTGAAACGGTGAGTACAGTGCAAGTTATATCAAATCAAGCAGACAACCTCATTCTGGCATTGCTGTGACAGTTTGCTTGGTGGTGAGTTGGCACTTGTTATTTCATCATCAGTTTGATTCCTTTGGTTGTCTTTGCTTTCACCATCCATGCACTGTCTGTATTCTTTCAGTAGAGTTCCATGAATGAGTTTTGCCAGTACTGTTCCAGACTGGGATTTCAATTGATATCGTCCCTTCGGCATGATCTTCACTACCTCAAAAGGCCCTTTCCACTGCTCTTCTAGTTTGCCCCCCATGTGATGAGAGTGTTTCATAACTTTATTGAGGACAAGAGATCCTACTTTGAGTTCCTTCAACAAGAAGCCAAATATCATCACATGTAATGTGACTGTGATATGAGCATGGTTATGGAAGTAGAGTTAAAAGCAGAGATACGCATACGTACATGCATGCATAAGAACAACCTGTTGATGTATTTCGAGATGTGTGTGTGTGTGTGTGTGTGTGTGTGTGTGTGTGTGTGTGTGTGTGTGTGTGTGTGTGTGTGTGTGTGTGTGTGTGTGTGTGTGTGTGTGTGTGTGTGTGTGTGTGTGTGTGTGTGTGTGTGTGTGTGTGTGTGTGTGTGTGTGTGTGTGTGTGTGTGTGTGTGTGTGTGTGTGTGTGTGTGTGTGTGTGTGTGTGTGTGTGTGTGTGTGTGTGTGTGTGTGTGTGTGTGTGTGTGTGTGTGTGTGTGTGTGTGTGTGTGTGTGTGTGTGTGTGTGTGTGTGTGTGTGTGTGTGTGTGTGTGTGTGTGTGTGTGTGTGTGTGTGTGTGTGTGTGTGTGTGTGTGTGTGTGTGTGTGTGTGTGTGTGTGTGTGTGTGTGTGTGTGTGTGTGTGTGTGTGTGTGTGTGTGTGTGTGTGTGTGTGTGTGTGTGTGTGTGTGTGTGTGTGTGTGTGTGTGTGTGTGTGTGTGTGTGTGTGTGTGTGTGTGTGTGTGTGTGTGTGTGTGTGTGTGTGTGTGTGTGTGTGTGTGTGTGTGTGTGTGTGTGTGTGTGTGTGTGTGTGTGTGTGTGTGTGTGTGTGTGTGTGTGTGTGTGTGTGTGTGTGTGTGTGTGTGTGTGTGTGTGTGTGTGTGTGTGTGTGTGTGTGTGTGTGTGTGTGTGTGTGTGTGTGTGTGTGTGTGTGTGTGTGTGTGTGTGTGTGTGTGTGTGTGTGTGTGTGTGTGTGTGTGTGTGTGTGTGTGTGTGTGTGTGTGTGTGTGTGTGTGTGTGTGTGTGTGTGTGTGTGTGTGTGTGTGTGTGTGTGTGTGTGTGTGTGTGTGTGTGTGTGTGTGTGTGTGTGTGTGTGTGTGTGTGTGTGTGTGTGTGTGTGTGTGTGTGTGTGTGTGTGTGTGTGTGTGTGTGTGTGTGTGTGTGTGTGTGTGTGTGTGTGTGTGTGTGTGTGTGTGTGTGTGTGTGTGTGTGTGTGTGTGTGTGTGTGTGTGTGTGTGTGTGTGTGTGTGTGTGTGTGTGTGTGTGTGTGTGTGTGTGTGTGTGTGTGTGTGTGTGTGTGTGTGTGTGTGTGTGTGTGTGTGTGTGTGTGTGTGTGTGTGTGTGTGTGTGTGTGTGTGTGTGTGTGTGTGTGTGTGTGTGTGTGTGTGTGTGTGTGTGTGTGTGTGTGTGTGTGTGTGTGTGTGTGTGTGTGTGTGTGTGTGTGTGTGTGTGTGTGTGTGTGTGTGTGTGTGTGTGTGTGTGTGTGTGTGTGTGTGTGTGTGTGTGTGTGTGTGTGTGTGTGTGTGTGTGTGTGTGTGTGTGTGTGTGTGTGTGTGTGTGTGTGTGTGTGTGTGTGTGTGTGTGTGTGTGTGTGTGTGTGTGTGTGTGTGTGTGTGTGTGTGTGTGTGTGTGTGTGTGTGTGTGTGTGTGTGTGTGTGTGTGTGTGTGTGTGTGTGTGTGTGTGTGTGTGTGTGTGTGTGTGTGTGTGTGTGTGTGTGTGTGTGTGTGTGTGTGTGTGTGTGTGTGTGTGTGTGTGTGTGTGTGTGTGTATGTCTGTATCTCAATTGGTTACAGTGTGCAGTTGGAGATTGGCAACATCCGGGACCTTTGGGTCAGAGTTCAAGTGCGTGCATAAGAACAACCTGTTGATGTCTTTTGAGATGTATGTGTGTGTGTGTGTGTGTGTGTGTGTGTGTGTGTGTGTGTGTGTGTGTGTGTGTGTGTGTGTGTGTGTGTGTGTGTGTGTATGTATGTATGCATCTCAATTGGTTAGAGTGTGCAGTTGGAGATTGGCAACATCCGGGACCTGTGGGTCAGTGGTCAAGTGCAGGAGGGCCACATACATAAGTTCCCTTGGGCAAGCGACTAACATACAATTGCCTCTCTCTCCGGAGTGTTAGTTTGTGTCCAAGCAGCAAGTTGAAGTACATAGTGACATATAGTGACTGAGATAGGGGCTCTTGTAACAAAAAAATTATGTATGTATGTATGTATGTATGTAAGTACCAACTACTTGGCCAACAAGGTGTTCTGTGTGATAACATGCTTCCTTGCCCATGCACACGCAACAAGCGTACTCCTAACATATTGGTACTATGGGCCAGTGTGTGTTGTAGTGATAATGCTTGTTTACTGATGCACTGTTAATGTTGCAACTTACATGGTAGCTGTTATACTTGGGATCATAGTACTTCTTCTGTCTCTCTTGTGCTTTTTGAATGTTTGTTCTAGCCCTGTCTTGGTTGTGTTGCCGCAGATCAGAGAGTGTGTTGATGATGTCCTCTTGGTCTTGTGGTGATGACATGGCATCAATTTCAGACTCATTCTCAGGTGCTCTGCTGCTTAGCTCATGGTCAATTGCCTTCCTAGGATGGCGATTGTAGAGGAGGAAGAATGGACTGTAGCCAGAGGAATCTTGCTTAGATATTCTGTAAGCATAAAGTGCCACCTCAATGTTGAGGTCCCAGTCTGTAGTGGAGCAGCTGAGTTTGATGAGGGTCTTGACTAATGTCTGATTTGTTTGTTCATCTAGCTCATTTGTCTGAGGATGGTATGCACTACTGATTCGATGATCCACTCCTGTCTTCAAAAAGATAGCGAGAGACTGCGTTCACAAACTCTCTACCCTGGGCAGATATGACAATCTTTGGCCAGCCATGATGACAAAACAGGGAAAACATAAAGTTAGCCACTCCAACTGCACTTTTGTCTGGTAGTGGACCAGCTTCTGGCCACTTAGAGAAATAGTCAGTGACTGTTATGATGTATTTGTTCCCACGGACAGTTTCTGGAAGTGGCCCAACAATGTCTATGCCAATCTGGTTTCAGACATCAGTAACTGGAATGGGGTGTAATTCTGGTCTTTGCTTGGGCATTCTAGGAGTCACATGCTGGCAAGTGTCACAAGAGTTGCAGTAGAGTTGTACATTATTTGCCATGCCTTTCCAATAGTAATCCTGAGTTATCTACGTGAACAATAAACAAAAAGTTTAATTCAAGTAACCTGTCCTAGTGGAGTGCTGTTTACAAGTACAGTTACAGTGCATTGCATGGCATCCAGCCTTGTATGGAATAGAGCGATGTTATCATTCCAGTACATGTGACAGCGTAGTGATATTAATTCATTAAGGACGCCTGGTGATGTTCCTCTAAAATGGTTGTAGATGTGTAAGATTGCTTTGATTGATCTCAGGCAATAATTACACAATTTTTGACACTACTCATTACTTTGGTTTGATCTTCCAGGGTTGGATGAATTTCATAGTTTTGTTGACGTCGAGCAGATAGCCTGTTTGAACTATGGTGGTTGAGACGTCTCAAGTTGTAATTGCTGAAATGGGCTAGGTATGGTATTGCTGTTTGCTCTATGACTTGTTCATTTGATATAGCTTTCAGTATTCAGAGTAAAGTGTGTGGGCAACATATGTGGCGTACTATTGTTGACAGTTGTGCAAGAATAATTTTTTCTGACGTAATCCACAGCTGAAAAGGTGCTCGTCGTTTGTCACATGTTGTAGTTCTATTCAAAAGTACTGTTGTGTTCTCTACCTACCTACCGTTTGAATATCTGTATTGTGTTGAAAATAGATAAATGTTTCTATATAAGGTCAAGGTCGTATTATCTATGAGATGCCAAGGGAACAAGCACCCTCTGGTAGATGCAACTGGTGCGAGCTACATCATAAAACTATAGTCAATAGGAGTGACTCGAATTCTGGTACAATGTTACTGTTCTGAAGAAAGTGTTGTAGGTCTTTCAGAGGAAATATGCATGAATGCTGACGTCTGAGCTATATTTGTTTACTGACAACTTGTATACTACGGACTAGAGCTGAGTACCTGTTTTCATTTGTGAAGTTATAGTGTACTGCAACATACTTTTGCTATCAAAGTGCAGGATATGGCTGTGTCTCTACATGTACGTGTACTGTATATGCAATGGACAGACAGTAACCTAGATATAAGTGTCAAAGTCAAAAAATTAAGTATTTCACCTTGCTGAATGTCTTGTCACGACCAAAGTGACATCCGTCCACACCATCATGACAGGCTCGCATAATTCTCACTTGCTCTTCTCTGGACACGACTACTCTCCGGAGGTTCAACACACCTGCCTTGACATCATCCTTCTTGTGGTAGAGTACACCGTCCTCATTGTGGAAAGACGTTGCCTGCTGACGAAGCCCTCTTCTGTCGTTGATGCTGAAGCCTTGTGGATATTTGGTTTGTCCGCGTTTACAACCTTGCAGGTAATTCAGCAAGCCTGGCAACGAGCCTCTAAAAGGTCAGTAGCTTTGCTCTTGATGATACCTTGCTGTATCGAACACTCTTAAAACGGCGGGAAATTCAAAAACCGCAACCACTATTCTAAACCCGGATTTGTCACGGATAGTCTACATAGCTATTCGAGCCGGATTTTTGGGACACTCGGGTAAGGTTTAGACAATTGGGGGATAGTCTAAACTATCTGTGATAGTATATACTATCCGGAGGATGCTCTGTTCAGGAGGATAATCTGCACTGTGACATGATTAGTACAAACTATCCAGGGGATAGTCTATACTATCCGGGGGATGATCTGTCCGGGGAGATAGTTTATCCTGTGACACAGGTATAGTAAGCTTATGTTCCTGTCGAGAATCGAGGAGAAAGACCAGTCTATCTTACTATGTAAGCGACACCCGACGAAAGTCCTTCCAAGCATGGGTACTAGTAATAGATGTACTCGTAATAACATGTACATTTACTAGAAATAACATGTACTCGTAATAAATTTGGGGATAGGTACCTTGTTTTTATCATTTCGAGGTGGGGACGCCAACAATCCGGATGGCAGCATTCACCTCTACTATATTGTTGTGCGTTGTTGCTCTCTGCGTCGCGGCCAACGCCTATATGACCGAAGGTTGATCCCCAACGCGTTAGTAAATGCGTGCATGCTTCATATATATGATTTTCTGTTACTAGAATTGTGTCAGGGTTTAGAGAAAAAGCTCTCGCTCAACTACCGAATGATAAGGCGACTGTCATGGTGGATGATGTTAGTGATGGAGATCGGCGCGCTGCGGCTGTGCAACAGATTTTGAAGAAACAGGCTATAACCAAGGCTCAGGAGTCGGGCAAAGAGGCAACGGCTGATATCAATTCTAAGGCTGAAGTCTCCGGCAAAGCGTTGGATAGCGCGTTCGAAGCTATTTCCGACGCCAAGAATCGGTCGGGAAATCAATTGATGAATGGGGTGAGTGATGACGTTGACGACAATTTAGTATGAACGTGCAGCACGTAGCAAATTCTAGAACTGCAAATCGAACGCGCGCTTTGTAATTGGTTGTGTATCTCTAGACGTCTTGCTGTATACTGTAAAGCCGGATTCACACTAGCCAACGCAACATAATATACTGGCCCTCACCCACTCTATGGGCGGTAGGAATTGCGCTGACACCTAGATATAGTAGCTATCTCTAGGCGAAGAAACGTAAAAATTAACTTTCGCCAGTCGTCCATTATTTTAGTACGTAGAGTAGCCCCCATCTCACAATCTCACTGTAGGGCGGGTCTATGTGTTACTCTAAAGACAAAATCTACACACACACGCGCGCGCGCGCGCACACACACACACACACACACACACACACACACACGCACGCACACACACGCACACATACACACACTCACGCACGCACGCACACATACACACACTCACGCACGCACGCACACACGCACACAAAATGGCAAATGGATAAGGAGCTGCCGTTAAAGGTCGTGACTCTCTACCCAAACCGATTTCATGAAAAACTTTATTTCTATTAACTCTTTCATTTATAATTTCATTTCATCATCAATTGCCTAAGAGGTAATATTCAAAACTCCTGGCTTCACCTTCAAATCGACGTGCATTCTTGAGTAACCCTGCACTTCCGGTATCCCTTTCCTCCTAGTCAGAAGCGACGGTACAACATGACTAGCTCTATTCGTCTCTTAAAGTGTAGAAACAGTGTCTGTAGCTTACGTCTAGCTCACTTGCATGTTTCCAACCAACCTCGCAACTTGCCGAGAACTTCCGGCGTACTCGACCGTTGCGCGAAGACAGTTTGGACGCCATTACAAGCCTTGTTCTTCTATTAAGTTGGCAAAACTAAAGCGTAGCACCAAAAAACTTGACACGACAATTCGTTACTGTAATACACGAGGTACAACAAGCTGATGGATCGAATTTTACCTCCTTTACGCTGACGAGCGCATTTGGAGTCTTTTCCATACAAATTTGAACACCTCGAGGTAGCGAAACTCGTCAAAAAACGTTCCAGCGAAGCGAGCGCGCAGTAGCCGTTTGCAACCTCGTCTAAAGCAGCGGAGGTGTGTCTTGTTGTTATGGAGATAACTTGACATTTGACCACTAGCATTAACAAGTGATAAATTTTGGAACGTTTTAACTGACAGTTTATATGTAACAGTTATGTCATGAATTATAATGATTTTAATTTGTCAGTAGGGCATTAGGCCCTTAAACGGTAATGCCCTCACACACACACACACACACACACACACACACACACACACACACACACACACACACACACACACATTTGGCAAGCTTTCAATCTACTCAGCTGCAGCGCGCGTTAGAACATACAATACACCTATTGCTTTAGTCTCCTGGCAAGAGGAACAAAAAACACGTGCCGAAACACGTGGAGCGCGCGCGAGAAGCAGGACTGGGTATGAGTCTAGGACGGCGGGCGTAACAGTGTCTGGTGAGCCTACGTCACATCCGCATAGTCGGTTAATTAATTGAACAAACAAACTCCCTCGCATCTAATTCCAGGCTGTCATAGTTTCGCTTTGGCCGTCGAAAGCAGTCCGGGCGAAATCCAACTCGATTGTTTGTCTCCGGCGGCCGAACTCGACCGCTCCGCGCAAATTTTTGTTAGGACGCGGTTAGCCGCTGGAGCGAAGGTGCTTTGATGCAGGGTAGGTGTTTCTAATTGTGGACACTCCCCGAGTTACGAACGCTGTTTCTCTGGTAACCTGCAACGGAGAGAGAGGAAAACATGTCCGATGTAAGCACCAATGTCTAAGCTTTGGAACAATACCTGTACGACTAGAATCGCACAACGTCTGCTAGCGCACCAGCACAATATACGGGATAACGTCTGTGTACAGCCCAAACGGGGGGTGTATCGTAATTGTGGACATGTTTTTCTCCGCCACAGAAAGCGACTGGGTCTGAGTAACAGCTGGACTAGATACCTGAATGGTTGCCGCACAAGCTGGTATTTTGGGCCGCAATCAAAACCATGTTCTCTGGTGTATCACGACGATTCACCTGCGAAACTGCTAGCACGTACAAGGTTCCTCCCATCACGTCCACAAATTCGAGGTACACGAATCGATCTTTTGTTAGATCATGAAAATGACCTGACGTTAGTTAAGCAATTATCGAGTACCTTGGTAAAGTTTTGAGCCTAGTTACGTTGACTTGTAACGTGATAAAGAAGCGCATTATGTGCATGGAGCGAACGTGTATTTCCAGTCCAGTAAGCACGTGAATATCTTCACTCATACTAGATCTAGACATCATTAATCCACTGACAATCTAGCTGTTTTCACTGCTACTACATCTGGCCACAATAGTGTATGAAATGAGAACAAACAAAGTAGGTGGAATGTCAATATCAGCGACATTCGTAACCCAGTCAGAATTTGACTGTCTTCACCGCTACTAGATCTGGCAACAATAAGACACAAATTGAAAACCTACAAACTCACCTAGGATAGGTGGAAGGTCAAACTACCTTGTTTGATATCAATAATCAGCTCCACCAGCAACACAAAAAGATGCTAGAACCACAGTTTACAGTTCAGACGTTCATCTAAACATGATTGATCGTCTCCTACATTGTATCCTAGACAGAACACTCTGTTTCTGCAAAATTTGAAAGCACGACGCCATTTTACACAGAGGTGATACACAACAGAACATGGTTTTGATTGCGGCCCAAATACCAGCTTGTGAGGCAACCATTCAGGTATCTAGTCCAGCTGTTACTCGGACTCATTCGCTTTCCGTAACGGAGAAAAAGCGTCCACAATTAGGATACACCCCGCGTCCAGGCTGATTACAGACGTTATATTGTGCTAGTGCGCTAGCTGACGTTGTGCGATTCTAGTCGTACAGGTACCGTACCGTTACGAAGCCTAGGCATTGGTGCGTATATCGGACATGTTTCACAAAGCAGAACAGCAAAAATGCTTGACAGACTTTATTATAAACTTTATACCTAGAAGCATGTTTACTATAGATATACAATGTAAGGTATAGATTACGTGTAAGCCCATGCAATGTTCCTAAAGAGCTAAAAAGTTAATCTATGTCTACGTGACTATACGTACCGTAGTCTAGCTACTAGTAGTCTGCATATTTTAATAGATTGCTAACTGTATTAAGTGTCCACCAGTTTGAAGAGGTCTCTGGTTGAACAGCTGAAAGTTGGAATAGCTCCTTCTGCGATGCAAGTGCACTGACGCAGATTTCTGCTGAATTATGAACTAAGAAAAATAAGTTATCACAACGTAAGGTAGACGAAACGTCTAGCCTACCTGCTCTAACTACTTTGTGCGTATGTGCTTTGATGGCCCCCGAGTTCGAAAATTACGACGCAGCTACCGCTTCAGCAACGTCAATGGTGTGGCGTCGCAAGGTGCGCAGTAGTCAACGAACGCAAACAACAATACAACCATGTCACGTTCCTTCTGCCAACGTCACGTGCAGATTACAGCGTATACGGGACGTTTATCCGGGCACTAAAGAAAGTGGGCCCCCAAAAATTCGCCTGGGTTTGCAAACCGTACTTGCAAAGGTAGGTTTGCGGTTACTTGAGTCTGGTTTGGAGCTATCAAAACATTCCTAGCTGTTTAGCGCCTAGTAACCAGAGTAGCAGTCTGCCTATTGCATAGCTACGAGAGTAGCAGTGGAAATCATCGTCTTACTGTGGTGGATGCTGCTAGAAACAGGGCGTCAACAGCAAAAGTCTCGCGCGTGCAAGATGACAGATGACGTCGTTTTTCGTTGCTTTCGCAGTGCTAGCACAGAGCACGGAACTGTTGTGTCGTTTGTCATGCGGAGTATTCTAACTCTGTTGTCAGACGCCATGTCTAGAGATTCCTGCTCAAACAATGGATCACAATAGCGTGCTAGGTTGACAAACCAGGTAATCAAACCCAGTCTAGCCTGAAGACAGGTTTGTACTGTATGCTAATGTATTTCCTCGTATCACGCAAATCAAAACATAAAACACCATGGTTTGCAAACCATAATGTGAACACACGTGAAGGCTACCAGAGAAAATAGCGATTGTGACTCAAATTATCGGGGAGTGTCCACACTTAGTATAGGTTATCGCCCGCGTTCCAGAGCAATAAATATGATACTATTGCTCTGGAACAAAGGTTATAACCGACTTAGTTACCGGCACGTGACCCTACCCAATGAGCGTTCGAGTAGCTGACCGTGTAGTTCATATGTAGGTTGTTGTGATGTTGTGGTTAGTGTAATTACGATCTAGTGTAAGGTTTCAGTATCAGGGACAGTCCCATCGCAAGCATGCTATAATTATATAATTGTGAGAGCGTGCAGTAACTACGGTATGTGTGCACTAACTACAGTATGTGTTCAATAACTAAACAATGCAGGCACTTGGCCGAATACAGATAT
>NC_085091.1:6047683-6092683 GCF_963422355.1 Corticium candelabrum | reverse complement strand
AGCACTGTTTGTTATTAACGTTGATTCCTGTCACTGGTCACTAATGGTAGTTGTCTTCATAAAGTTTATACTTTCCACTTGATTCACACTGAACTGTAATTATACATATTGACAAACCTCAGCAAAAGAAGATGACCTATTTTGACTCGTTAATTGCAAATGATGGAACAGTGTTCTTTCAACCAATAAGGTATGCAAGTCTCTTTAATGCATACAACATCACTAAATCGGCTGTATGCAGCGCCGAATCCAGGAATATTTGAAAGAGGGGGTTCACCGTTAGCAGTTATTTATAGCATTACCAATTTTCTCTTTTCGAATGAAATTATATGAAATTATTGAATCACGCCTATTGGAAAAGAAGGGGTTCCAACCCCCTGAACCCCCTCTGGATCCGGCCCTGTATATGCTAGCTGTTACTCCACTGCAATCTATTCAAAATGTCACAATAAGCTTTTGATGTACTATAAACAGTAGCACTGCAAATAGCACTACTGCTTCTCTTAATTCATTCATTTTATACAAAAAGTGCATTGACTCTATTTCTTGTAGTAACTTTCACAATTTGACAGTACTGCATGACTGGGTATATGAGAGATCTGAAGTCATGCAGTGTGATTCATATATCAAGTAGCATGTGTTTCGTAGTGCTATCAAACAAGATAAGCAATTCACTAAACCACGCTCAAAGAAAAGAGAAAAATAAATCAAGTGACACAACCCCTGATCTTGGGAGTTGTGGTTGTGTCAGATGAAAAGCGACATACTATCCAGTGTGGGCTGTAAAGCTGCAAGAAATTTTCCCCAAAATGCATTCTTTGGCAGAGGTGCACTTAGAGAACCCTCACTGATCATGACAGATGATACTACTACGGATCGAAAGAGAATCCATTCAATCTACTTGGAATGAAACTCGTCTCCTTTTGTGCACTTTTCACTTCCTTCAACGAAGATGGACTTGGCTGCACAACAGCAAGAACAGAATCAAACACAATGACAGAATTGTCCTAATCCAAGTGGTAAAATCAATGGTGTACTCAAAATCAAAATTTGAGTTAATTAGACAAAATGTCGATCTGTAACAACTTAGAGAGACATGATGTAGCCAAGAATTACCCTGGGTTCCTCCAGCATATAACCTCACTATGGTCAAAGAGAAAAGACTGGGCTATTTGTTTCATAATATATAGTATGTATATAATTACTAAACACGTGACCGGAACAAATGGCGTTGTAAGCTCCACGTAGAATTGCTGCAGTTGACTGATACTGGGTAGACTTCGCACAGTTATATCTAGCTGTTGGGTCAGTGCAATTCCTTGTACAAGAGCGAATCGTTTGGTATGACTCTCGTCGCTGTAGCTGCTTCAAGTGAGGCGCTAGCTATAGCTTGGCTGACAAAAGCGAAATGTGAAAGAACAAATGGCGTTTTTTACTTGCCGATAGACGGCTTTTGAGATGTTTAGTGTCAGCGTTAGTAGTCTGGCTTAGTGGCTACCATTCGGACCGTTTACAGTCGAGCGGTAAGTGGCGCTGAGATTTTTACTGAGTTCTAAGAAATCTGGATAGCACGAGTCTAGGGATACTTCTATGAATATTTGTCGCATCCCTACATAGAGAGTGCTACCGCATTCTCTGGTAGTGGTGATATATATATATATATATATATATATATATATATATATATATATATATATATATATATATATATAATTTTTCTTAGATTTGTTACTTTGTGTGTTGTGTACTTAGTCGTGATCAAGTGATAGTACAGTAACAGTATTATATACATACATACATACATACATACATACATACATACATACATATATATGTATATATATATATATATATATATATATATATATATTTTTTTTTTTTTTTTTTTTTTTATAAATATATTTATTTTATTTTACTCTCCATGACAGACCAAATGTATATATATATATATATATAATTTTACTTAGATTTGTTACTTCGTATGCTGTACTGTATCTTTCTGTCTGTGCATATATATAGGGTTTATCTTGCTAGTTTCTATTTGTATATATTATTCTAAGGTACGGTCACATGACTTAGCAAATACTAAATGGCGCTTGCTAACTTCGAGGTGAAAATGTGTTTTATTTACATGTTGTTAACTGCTTAAAAACAACGAGAGTGACATCCACAAAAAATATTGTGGAAGGCTCCATATGACAGCTGTAATTAATTAATTCTTCTAATGCAATAATAAGGCGAGATGATAGCTGCAGCCCACCATGCAGTTTGCAGTAACTTCATAATCTACAGAGAATAGTGACAAAGCACATTCTGATGATACGTGAGGTGGCTTTCAACTATGTAAGATGATGTTTTGGTCTAGGTAAGTGTTGAAGAGTACAATGTCTTCTTGTTGTAGAATTGAAGATTTTTGCTATTCTAGACAATAATAAGAATATTGAAGAGACAGCTGTAGCGGTTGATAAGAATCAAGATTACTTGAATCCTATTGATTTTAATGTCAGTCCACTCTTTTTGTGACCAACTTTAATGCTCTCTTGCAATGGAAACACAACACAACCAATGATGTACCATCTTCAAGTGTACAGAATGCTGATGAATATCAAGTGTATGTGAACGTTATTCAGCGGCTCTACATCAAGCCAGCTAGTGTCTCTGACAGTGGACTGTTTACATGTTAATATACTGTATTGCAACTAATGGCACTATAGTGTCAAAGTCATTTACACTGACCATCATATATACTGTAACTATAGGAACATAGTTGTGATTAGTCTTGTATATTAATTGTCTTGTTGCTTCTAATAAATTGTCTGTAGAGCTCATAGTCAGATTGTGACATCGCTATGTACTTTTGGAATTCATGCATACTCGTACACGAGCATGTGTTAATGCAATGGACTGTGTGGGGTCATCAACTGGAAACTGTGACAGCCAACAACCACCTTGTATGGTCAGTGTTATTTATGTACAGAGTGTGTTATGAAGGGAAAGGTGTTATGTAGTTGACTTGTGTTAGGTTTCATAATTAAATACTAATAGAAAAAATGGCTTGTTAGTAGGGCTCGTATTTAAATGTATCCTTAGTATTTGTGAATATCATCAGGCATTTTTGTCAGTGAGCAGTGACAATAAGGCCTACAAATTCTAACCAACAAATTACACATTCAGTAAACAATGACACGTGCGAAACCGCATGGATGTATACACACGTGACAGCTAGCGCAAGTGCTGTAGGAACCGGACTGTGCACCAGTCTATATTGCCATCCTGGTGCACTAACCTGTATATGTCGTGCAAATATTGTATATCACATTACCACTAGATACTTATGTCATTACTTCAACTAATATTTTAATTACCTAGCTACTTCAATTACAAAATATTTTAAAACCTTTTTTCAACTTTTAAATAAGCGTATTATAATTACTGATATGTTAACTCATTAGTTACATAATACATAATACATATTACATACCCTACTGCTTCTAATGTTTCCAGTAATAATCTTTTCAAAAATTTGCCTTCAAAAAATAATAGGATTAGAAAAAATATTTTGGTCTTGAAAATTGTTGGTTGTCTGGGATTGTGGTTTTTGTGCGTGCACATGAAACATCATCAAAATGACCACTAGATGGAAGGAAGTGTGCAGCTCAAGATGCCAACTAGAAATGTATAGACAATTGAATTAGTTTGGAAGAATAAATAAGTACATCAAAAATTTACTAATATTGCACATCAAGACCTTGAAATAATTAGAATTCGTAACAAATTCCAAATTATTTTTGGAGTCTCAAAAACATTAGGAGCAGTAGGGTATATACAAATTGTGACAGGGTAGGCCACAAGCAAACCACTTCAGTAGTAACAACTGTATGTGAATACTTACTGCAGCTACATGTATCGTTGGATGCATCATACATCTGCAACACTTTCTGTATTGAATGATCTTGTCATGGCATGTTTACCATTATACTCAATCATTGCAAAGCTGTTTCGCCTGCTGCTAAAGTTAATCAAACTGTCAAAAGTACTGCAACAAAACCATTCTATTGTCTACTGCCAATCAGTTAAAGCAAGATCTATGGCACTTATATAATGTCTTTCCCATGCAGGATGTTCGATCACAAAAACGTAGAAACACAGAATACTGATAAAAATAAGAATACACACTATGATTGCTAGTGATTTGTAATGTCCCCATAGAGACAAGACAGACCATAGCATGCTTGTTTTGAATAGGTATTGCAAACCAAAATCATCAAACAAAATCAAGCTCGGTATCTTCTGACACGCCATACTTTGTCTTGTGTGAGTTAAACAGTTGTATTAGTGCCTCGGTGTACTGTTTATATACCTTTTCAACTTGATCGTCGTCAGGATTTTCAACCTTTTTGACATCAATGGGTTCTCCAACTAAACAAGACAGATATACTTAATATTACATACATATCAATTAATTATATCAATATATATTTAGTATGACGTATATCAATAAATTAATTAATTAAGTTGAATACGTCATACTAAACAAACGTCTTACCTACTACATGGACTGGATGTCTGTGTGGTAGTAGTCCAAGAGTATAATTGAAAATGCCACGGCCATAGAAAACTGGTGGTGCAAAACCCATTGTTTTCTTGATTCTGCCTTGTACTCTTCGCAGGAGAGATCCTGGAGGGTTGTCTACTTGCTTGTAAAGGTTGTTTTCTCCAAAAGCATATACAGGAACAAGAGAGGCCCTTTGCATCCAACATAAATTTGGTAACTAATATATAGTTAATATATGTTTATATATTAATAATAACAATTTATTGTATATAGCTACTATAATTAAATATACATTTAATATACAGTTGTGCATATGCAGTTATTTAAATTACTTGGAGCAAACATGAAACTATCAACAATTGACATGAGACCAAAAACAAGCATTTTGACATCTCAATATATTGAGACAATGAAATATACACACCGACATTCAGCCAGGCAAACCAATAACATACCACAGATAGACAAACATTCAAGCAGATATAGACAGACAGACAGACAGACAATAAGACAACACTTACACAAACTAACTAAACAAACAAACAAACAGACAAGCAGACAGACAAACAACATTTACACAAATGAACTAAACAAAGAAACAGACAGACAGACAGACAGACATTTACACAAACTAACTAAACAAAAAACAAACAGACAGACAACATTTATACAAACTAACTAAACAAATAAACAAACAGACAGACAGACAGACAGACAACATTTGCGCCAACTAACTAAACAAACAAACAAACAGACAGACACCCACAAACTAACTAAACAAACAAACAGACAGACAGGCAGACAGACAGACAGACAGATAAACAACATTTACACAAACTAACTAACAAACAAACAAACAAACAAAACAGACAGACAGACACACAAACAGACAACATTTATACCAACTAACTAAACAAACAAACTGTTGACAGACAGACAGACAGACAGACACACATACAGACAACATTTACACAGACTAACTAAACAAACAAACAGACAAACAAACAGACAGACAAACAGACAGACAAATAGACAACATTTACACAAACTAATTAAACAAACAAACAAACAAACAGACAAACATACAATATTCACACAAACTAACTAAACAAACAAACAAACAAGCAAAGAAATACACAGACAGACAAACAAACAGACAACATTACAGACTTTAACTAAACAAACAAACAACCAGACAGACAGACAAACAGACAACATTTACACAAACTGCCTAAACATAAAATAAACAAACAGACAGACAAACAGCCATCAAACAAAGACATACATGTAGACAGACATACTGACAATGAAACAAATAGATAAACAACTGAAATCACAAGCAGACAAAGACACAATAAAGCAGACAAACAGATTGACTCAACTTAATTACTACAGGTCTATCAATTCTACCCTGTCATAAGAGCAATCTTCACAAAGCCTCGTCGATCCTTTAACACCAGAGTGGTCGATCCCGGCCTCGCCTCCAACGATTCAGCTGCACCACCAACAACTAATGCCACCGAATGGCCAGGACCACTATTCAAACAGTGCAAACAGCTCTCTTTGCTAGAGGCACACACTCCAGCCGCCATAATATAATCTCTCAGCAACGGCGCCTTTAAATTCACATCCAAAGTCATAAGATGCGGTGTAATGCCCGGATATTTCTCACTGAAACCTGTACCCTCAGTGCCAAACGTGGCAAAGTGTCCAATACTGAAAATGCCATGAGGATGACAGCAGAAAATATAATTATTGCTCGGGTCTAGATCTGACGTCTTCAATAAATCGATTGGAAAAAAGTCCCTGAAGTAAGTCCACAACGAGAGACGTCTCATGAATGAGAGTCGCCTTCCACCTCTGTGTGCTGTCTGTCTGTCCCACACGTAAATCCAGAAGAGGTAGGAGATAATGAGAGGAGACAAGATGGGAGCAAACACTAGCAGAGCGGTTATAAGTAGCCATGGGATGGCTGGCCCGATGGACATAAGAAATATGACTACGTAATGGACAACTGCCAAGGTCTGCAAGCGTCGTCGAAGTGGCACGTTGATAGGAGCGAACGTGATGCCGAACGGCATGCTGTTGCAGTTGCAAGGCGCAGAGCAGCGATCTACACGTCTCTCTTAATGAGCTCATCGGTGAGAGGTTAAAGTTCATGTCTGTATTCAACTGTCAAAGGTCAAGCTCGACCAGAGTGTCCTGCAAGTTTGAAATCATAACGTGCGTTAGCTATCTAGTGCAGACGTCTGGGCGGCGAAGCAAGCGTGTACAGTCCAGGCATGTTCTAAACGTTTTCGCAATTGTTCAGGATGAAGGGTCAGTTGACTTGGCTGATTTTGTATCACAATCTAGTAGACTCTAGCAACTGTCAATTTACTGATGCAGATGCGCCGCTTGGAACACTGGGATTCGAATTCCATTACTACATCGAGTCTTCTTTGCCAATGGCCACGGAAAACCCACCCCAATGGGCATAGAACGAAGAAGACTTTAGAACAGCAAAGCAAACAGGACACGTACACTCTGTGTGAATGAAGTAAGCCGCAATTTGTCATTGATATCAATTTCTTTGTTAATAATACTTTAACCTTATATAAATATATATTCAGTAATTGCTGCTGTTTGAATGATTGACTTCGATTCTACTCAAGCGGTTAATTTGTTTTTTTATTTATTGATTCATATGTTTAGTGTATTAGGTCAGAGGTCGTAGTCATAACAAGCCAACCACGACTCTATACAGTATAATTCATCTGCTAGAACCATTGCAGTGTTCTGCCCAGGATTTTCGGAGTGGTGGTGGGCTATTTGCTGCATAAAGAGGCATGGTTTATTTAAGATAGAGGGAGAGGTAGAGCAAATGCCCAGGCAATCAAACATCATCGCAAAAAAACAGACAAGGAAATGCCAAACAAAATGTATTGCACAGTTGATGGTCTATGATCTGAAAGAGCAGGCTAAGAAAACTGCAACTTCTGTCAACTGTCAGGGAACTATGTTTATAATATTGCAAGGTTAGACGTCTGCCGTTCATGCACCAGCTGCAGGTTTTGAACAGGCAGTGCTCCTGTGTTGCAAAATATCGTTGAAGACGACTTTGACTGGCTCTGTTACAGGGTGCCTACGATATTGCCTTGCTTATCCCTGACATGCAGACTGTTGTGTTGGATCTCACACCACCTTAGTGCCCTGAGCTTAGATCACATTATATCATAGCAGGGTGGGTTTGCCACCATGTCACCTTGTGAACAAAGTGTCAACAAACTGCTCACCTTCCAATGGTCATTAGCTTAGAGCAAGTAAAACTGTAGCTAAAATGAATGGTGGTGGTTGAAACATGCGGAGTGATGGTCTGGCTGACCACCTCCGACCACTGTGGGCAGAACCCGGCCGTTAGTCAGCTGAATTAACCAACACATATATAGTTTTGTAACATTGCAACCCCTAAAATGAAACTGACCGATTACATCAACTACACAGTCAGTTAGATTAATATTATCCTTGGAGTCATAGTTTATGGTGATAATAATAATAATTGATAGTGATAGTGTTATAGTAGTCTAGTCTTCTGAGTATACTCTGTATATCTATGTGTTGTATAAGCACTGGGTATCTCTCTGCATATACAGGTTTATATGGAGTGACCCACAGGGCCTGGGACTCTCTAGCCAGCCTGGCAGTCTTTCAGCCTTCTGTGACCGAGTACACTCAGTGTCACTGAAGTATAAACATATTTGCTTGGATAGTGTTTCTCAATATGTCAGAAATAGGCGTGGTAAGTTGCAAGGTGCTGGTCTTCCTACAGTGAACTTCTGGATCTTTGCTTGTCTGTCATTTCCGACTACGATATTGTAACTATCAGCGAGGCGCAGACTAACTAACAATTTATAAGTTACACCTCTTGTCTAATTAGCTAAATAGCTAATAAGCTAGAGTTTATATTTGAATATGAGTATATCCAAAGCTGTCAAAGGGTGTTGCCATGTTTGATATACTTTAACGTGCGCTAAAGTAGTGCAGGCGTCCGGACGCGGTTACACCTGTACAGTTATGATTATGTACGTATCAAGATTTGACGTAACAAATGTTACAGTAACATTTACAGTGAATTAATTTGTAAGCAGACTCAATATTGTAAACAAGAAGCTTGTCGTTCAGTCTATGCGGACTAAACAGCTTATTTTCTAACCCCCGGATAATCAGTTTGTTCTTACTACAGTCGACCAAAATACGTAAACTACACTGGAATAAAGTCATTCACTGGATTGTCCGGAACGTCGTAGGCCTTGGGGGAATCGTATCCTTCTAGTTCTTGATATTCTCGCGACTGAAAAGACGCACGGCTGCCTTGTTCAGGAAACTTTCCATCTTGTGGGTGCGACATTGGTACGTAGCTTCGATAGTTGTTTACGTAACCAGCAGCAAGCGGTTGGGGCTGAACATAGTCATACTCGTGATCGTATTCGTCTGTTGCGTAGACTCCGTCACTTTCCGGTGCGCTGACATTTGCCGGCATTGACAGAGCATGCGCAGGCACTGGTCTCGGTAAGACGAGAGGTGGTTTGTCGCATCTCGCCTTGTCATTGCGGCGACTGCTAGCTGCTTTCTCTTTCTCCGCTTTCAGCTCGTGTTCGAGTGCTCGTTTCATAATGTAGTAGTACAGAGCTGCAACGACTGAGACGATTGTGAGCGTGGTGAGCAGCGATATAACCGGTGGCACGTAACTACATGAATTTGCTACAATAGAGAACACTAATTAACAATTAATTGATTAAATATATTAAAAGTTACATAGACGTGAAAACCGTGGAGCCAAACAACCGTGCCGTCGTTCTCTAGATACCTTTACCTCAATAATTATTTAGGTGTAGCCTCTTAGATGCTAGACAAGGGCTTATAGAAATTAAACTCTAACAGCCGACTTCCCAATTTTGGAGGTCCAGCGACGTCCTTGACATGGCTCTCCCAATAATTTCTTGACTCACTGCATGCATGTATAATGCATGATGCAGCTTAAGATTGCAATGTTTGGCAACTCAAACTTTGCAAACTTTCTACACCTATGCGTTTTTCAACTTAATTAATTAACAATAACTTACCTTCACAATGTTTAGTCTCATTGTCTTGATGTGGACGAACAACTAGGATACCGTCGTCTGTAGTGGTTCGAGACGTGTTATTATCAATAACTATTTCTAGTCACACAAAATCCAAAATACTACATGAATTCTGCTGTAAAAATTATTTGTTTACCAGACGATGGTGTAGCTTCAGTAGACTCTGGCAGGTCTGTTGCTGTTGTGGGCAAACCTGCTGTTGTAAGTATATGTACATATACATTGCATTAATACAACTGAAAATTTGAGTGCAGTATGAACAGACTTACCGCTGACAATTTTGTATTGAATTTCAAATCCGGTTTTTGTGTGTGACGAATCTGTTTCAAAATAGAGTCCGATAGGTGGCGCGGTCAACAGTTGGAAGTTACTAGGGGAACCAGTGACCGCCACTATTTGTTTGGAATTGTATGGAGGATCACTGAAGACGTAAAGTATGTCAAAACGGGCTTCAAGATCGACGTCTATGAACCATAGTTCCACAACGGCTTGAGGATGGACATACGACGGATTGATAAACCATCTAAATCTCTCGCTATTTTGGTATCGTCCTGTTTGATATCCTGGAGACCGGATTGTTCCTTCGTGTAACGTCAAGTTAGCCGGTGATACTAAACCGAGAAATAGGGTTATAACTTATCCCTCAGTTATTACTCTGCTAGTACTTGTGTCATCACAGATGCTTCCAAACCAGGGTTGTGCGCAAACACACGAACAGTCCTCGAGTAACGTACCACCGTTCAGACAAGATCCGTTTGGGCAACCTTTGCATAAACAGGCTGATCAGAAACCAACTAGAATCCAACTTCTCGATCTGTTTGTGTACGTACCGACTGGTTCACTTGTCACAGGCTGACGTGCTATCGTAAAAGCTGTACACAGTCCGAACACGACAAGCAAACCATTGCTAGACATGACTTGGTGGCTGCCGAGTTGATTTCTGTTGTCGAGTCGTTGTTGATGGCAACACCACATGCATCCTAGTAAGTACGTGCAGGCGCCTATCTGGGTGCGCGTGTTCACGTCAGCACTTGCGCGCGTTGCATGCGTCGCTCATTGTCGATTGCTTTACAGCGAAGGGAAACATTTTTAGTATCAAGTCGATTCAGAAAGCGCGCGCGCACACACACACACACACACACACACACACACACACACACACACACACACACACACACACACACACACACACACACACACACACACACACACACACACACACACACACACACACACACACACTGATGTAACGTTTGCTTGCATGCACGTTGATTTCACAATATTTTTGAAAGGGTGTCACACCGTGTATCAATCTAGTCAGTACAAAACTACTAGACTCGTACCCAGTCCTCCTCCTCGCGCGCGCTCCACGTGTTTTGCACTTGCTTTTTGTTCCACTCGCCAGGAGAAGGACTGGTAACATATTATGGCATGTGACCATTTATTTCATTAGTTTAATTAGAAACCGATCCTGTAAATTGTTGCCACCTGCACTGATAATATGGTGTCGTGTAATTAGTCTCACGAGAGTACTACGCTAGACGTCGCCAGCCAACACAAAAAACACAAAGCTTTACGCTCTTTCTAAGCACTGTTCAGAAATTGGAATCACAAAGTAGATCGTTTTCGTTGCAACGAGCGAAATCCTCGCTTCATGAACATTGTGGCTTCACTAGCTAGCGGTAGCGAATGCACCTTGAACGCGCTCTTGTCGTCTATTGGCTACCATCCACTTCATACTGAGCAGCTAGAGACATCTCTGTCAATTCTGGCTGGAGAAGACGTCGTTGTCATGATGTCCACAGCAGAGACACTAATGAGCTTGCACCTTGCGTGACGACAACAATTGCTAATAACCGTTTAGTTGTCAAGGTAATTGCTACTCAATTCATTCTAATAGGATCCTACGCGTGCCCTTGTAACAACATTTTTTCGTCTCGCGTTGCAGTTTTGACCAATCAATACACCGAAAACCTACCACGTGAAGAACTAGTTCTTCACGTGACATCATATGTTACCAGTCCTTCTCCTGGCGAGTGGAACAAAAAGCACGTGCCAAAACACGTGGAGCGCGCGCGAGGAGGAGGACTGGGTACGAGTCTACAAAACTACAGCATATTAAGTTAGCACTTACTGACGTGTTGATTAGTTAAAGATATCAATCAATATGCAAAAGAGATAAATAAATTTCACTCTTTACATTAAACTTTGTATTCTGGAGAGCGTACAGTATAAAGGTCCAGGGCGTATCTCATGGGTCATTACTGCAGTTCCTAATAGTTAGCTAGTCAAACTAGTCCCTCCTACCAAAGTTAAAGAAATGAGGGTAATGTTAGTTGATTTAGCTAGACTACCCAACGGTTAGCTAGACTATAGGATTAGAAACAGGTTCACGCTTTTGCATAAAATAGTCACATTTTGTATGATTTAATCTATAAATAACAAAGACAGTAGATTAATTATTATATTAGAAACTTACTTATCAGTTAAGGTATGGAAAACCATTTGCGAGGAAAGAGATAGCAAGCAGTGTGAACAAGTCTGCATATGACAAGACCACTGAGGCGACCTTACTCCACCGCAGACTGATGTGTGCTTTTGAGTCTCTTAATTAATTAAAATTAGGCAGTGACTGTCATACACGACGAAATCAGCTAAGACGACTAGGTACGTAGCAAAGTGTGTCACGACAGGGGCGGCGGAGCGACTCGCAAGTTGGGAGGTATGAAAGGACATCGGAGTACATGAAATAGGGTGAGCTTTCAGTAGGCATTTCCTGTTGGGAAGCTCTTTCTGATGTTGAACTCTATTAACTTAAACACTTTCTCTTACACAACAGAAAGTGCTTAGACACATTTATAGGTCTGAACAGTGTCATACTGGAGTACGAAAATTCAAATAGTTTTCTTCCAATATCTCTTCGCAGTTGTTGGAGGTGGCAATTGCCCCCTCTTCCACTGCACGAGATTGAACGACCGTCAGATACACACAGCCTGAGTTCAGAGATGCGCGTCTCTAGTGTCAGCACGTGTGCCTGCAAATAAGTTACACAGTCATCTATCTAGATCTACAGTAGTCAATGTGACATAGTTTGTGAGGAAACACAGCTTTCAGAACTACCATCGATACGTACGTAACCTTAGCGTGTACCGTCATTGTAGCCTTGCAAGTCAAGCCTTCCTTCGTGTTCACTGTACGACGTCACTTGTTGTTCTCTTGCTCGCACGTGAGAGAAGGTGTAGTGTTCGAGCTTCCGAGAGCAGTCGGCTCCAGCACCTCCTCTCACGTGCGAGGTGACGAACAACACGTGATATCGCACAGTGAACACGGAGGAAGTCTTGGCTTGGCCAGTTGCGATGACACCATCAGTGTACTAAACTCAAAATTCAACGACACTTAATCTCTAAAGTGACAAATCAAATTGCTTAGCTATTCAATCTCTGCAGGGCTATCGAAGCATGCAAGATACTCGTCAAACTTACGATCACAAAACATTTCTAGAATTTGGATTTTTTGTCGTCCGCTTGTACAGCCGTCTGTCAGTCAATGCTTCCTACTCGGTTGACACGCTGCCGGTTCGACATATCCGTCTTTCTCGTATCGTTGCTGAGTTTGTGAAGAGCGTTGAATTGGTGTGTTAACATAGCTCACTGATTCGTTAAATGACCTGACAATGGTAGACGGTTGGTCGTAAGTTGCTTGAGGTCTAGGATGCTTGTAACCCATTTCATTGCCAAACGGTCGCGCTTGGCGTGCTGGAAGTGTTCGCACCCCTGACACCGGCTGCAGCCTTTCATAGTTCTCTTCAGAATTCGTGACAGTTTCTGGATGAGATGCTTCTGCTCTTTCAATTTTGGCTTTATTCTTCTTACTAAAAGTAACTGCAGAATCGTATCGGTTGTGGGCGGAGACGGTTGTACCAGATCTTCCTACATCTTGTCTGTCTTCTCTCGGTGGGTCATCACAGCCACTGCTCTTTCGTTTTAATATGCAGTATATTATGGCAACCGTCACTACAGCAGTGACGATTGCTGTTGGAATGATACACACCACTGCTGTTATAACAATATTATTGCCTATAAAAAGCAACGTCTTTGACCACATTGACGTAACTTTTACTAGAGATCCACGTGTTTACTTGCATCGGAAATTGTTTGAGGGGTTTCTATCTTTTGAGTAGACATTGGCAGTGAACTTGAAACAAAAGACGGCGTTTCTGTAGCAACAGCCGCATCTGTTTGAATATATTTTGAACAAACAAGTTAACACAAAGTATATGCGTGCATACAAATTTACGTATGCCTATTATCTACAACTGAAATGGTGGGTCTAGCCTAACAACAAACATAAACGTTAACACTCAGAAACAGATATACCAAATAGAAAGAGTTATAAGAAAATATTAGTGTAAAGTATCATACCTGTTGTTGTCTCTACAGCAGCTGATGTTGTCTCCACAGCAGCTGATGTTGTCTTCACAGCAGCTGATGTTGTCTCCACAGCAGCTGATGTTGTCTCCACTGCAAAGAAAAGCAAATGAGTAACTAGCAGCAATGACACTAACGTAAGTCTTATGATAAATTTTTTTATTTAGATTACACAAATTATTGCAATCAAATAAAATAATTAAACATTATGTTGTTACAAAAATATGGAAAAGCAACTCAAGAACATGGTCACTCTAGACATAAGTGGAAGACCTTGTTCACTTAGAGAATATGCGATATACACTCTGAAATCATTTGTTTTATAATCAACCAGGAAACCTGTTGGGACACTTGTGTGAAGATAATCTATTATTTTCTCGAATTTTTAAGGCCACAACTAACACCAATTATCAACAATAGCACGGGAAAAACTGATACCAAAATAGTTGTAAAACTTTTTAGTCTTTAGCAGCATACCTGTTGTTGTCTCTACTGTTGGAGAAGCTGATGTTGTCTTCACTGTATAGAAAAAGCAAAAAGAAAGTAAAGTTTACCTACGATATCACTATAGCATGATGTACTTTCTATTATAAATATTTATATTTATATATAATATATAAGTAGATTACTAAAATTTAAAATCTTGTTATTGGCTATTTAGAATATAACAGCAAGAATTACATACCATTTTGTTTAATTAGAGAACCTTAGCTTATGCACAGTCTTTCATACAAGACTCACAGACAGACAGACAGACAGACAGACAGACATTACTTTACAGCGGTGTAACAGTATGGTTTTGGCGAAGAAGATTGACAGAATAGTGTGTAGAAATGACTCCGTAGCTGGTTTTTACAGTTACCAGAGTGTACGTTAAGCTTTCATTTCATGACCCTTTGGGTCATTTTTCTTGGACTCATAGATAGTGATTTAGCGTTGACTGTAATAGCGTTGATGTTTACCAATAGATGTTTTTGACAGACAGACAGACAGACAGACAGACAGACAGACAGACAGACAGACAGACAGACAGACAGACAGACAGACAGGCATACAGACAGACAGACAGACAGACAGACACACACACACACACACACACACACACACACACACACACACACACACACAATATTCAAGCAATTATTTACGAATGCATTCGTGTGTAATTGTTAACTTACCACTTACCTAATGCTTGAATTGCATTTCAATTATTCAGGCACTTTCTTCTCGATTGGCTTTAGTTATTAGTAATTGTAATTACTTAATACACTATACTGTATTGGAGATAACTATAACACTACCCATATATTCAGTATACTTGTATATCAACATGATACAAATCTATTATTTCATCATAAACTGACCTGGCAAACAAAGCCGAAATGAGTAGCAAGTTGTTATATTAATACCCATGCCAGAACAGCCAGTTGCGTTGTAGCAGCGACGTGTTCTAATTCTAAATCCTGGTATAGGCCCACAACTGACGCTACACGGAGAATCCTCAGTCCACCAACTCCATCCACCGAGTACGCCTAAAACAGACATTATGCATTAGACGATGTTCTGGCGTAAAAACAGATCTGACCTCTGACTACAACTGATACAGTAGCATTTGTAATCATTCCGGCCGAGTTTCTTGCACTGCAAGTGTAATGTGTCGTGTTGATCTCATTGAATGTTAGGAGGTAAGATTTCGAGTAACCGCTTTCCATCCTAAAACTGCGACCATACAATAACTGATCAGCATTCTTAAACCAGCGAATAGATAGTGAAGAAGAAGGAGGCTCTACAGAGCAAGCTATAGTTTGCTTTCCGTACAAATAGTTTCTAACGAGTGACACAGAAGGAGTAAGAGTTACGCGAGGTGGTCCTACATGACAATATCTATTATATAAATACATTGTTGTCACAAATTTAAGGAATGGAAAGTTACCTTGAAGTATGACGGGCATAAATGAACTTACTACAATGTTAGGCAAAATGTTTGTCCGTAATGCTGAAGCAGTCATATACAATTTCCAGCCATAGACGCCCGTTTGTAATTCCGACAAATGTCCAAGACTGATAGCAACGTTAGTTGTACGAAGGTGTTGTTGATCGGACCTATTTGAATATGTGGCTAAAGAGTATCGATAACCGTCTTTTGTCACTGATGCTGTAGCTAGCCTATACTCTGACGACTGAAATGAGAGAAACAACTCCACCTTAGTTCCAGTAATGTATTTAACTGACCCTTGGAAGTGCAAGTATACACAACAAAGGACACTCCTTCCTAAAGACAATAAAAGTCTGTTATTGTTATTGTTAGTTGGTATAAGCACTGTGAAGGTTTCTAACCTATTGTTAATGAAGCAGCACGTGACTCTACCTTTCCATAAATATTAGATGCTTCACACGTATAGTTTCCCTCATCAGACATTCTGACTGGTTTGACTGTGTGCCAGCCAAGCGATGAAGACGTACTGGCAACAACTTTGCCATCCTAACAAAATCCGTCAAAAATTGTGGTTGAAATTTTATTTTAGTTACCTTTTTCCACGTGATTCTACCATTGTAAACTTGACAAAGAAATGTGGCCTGCAGCCCGTCTGTGTATAAAGAAAACGAACCTTGTCCATAGCCAGCAGGCAGTAGTGAATCGAAGTGGACTGACGTTGGTTGAATTACGAATGTTGGCAACGCTAAGGCAGAAACACAGAAAGAATGTATTACAAATCAATTTTAAAATACGTAAATACGGATTCATACCAGTAACTTTTAGAAAAACAAGTTGTTCGGTGTAGTTCAAATAGTTTTGAGCTCTGCATTTGAAATAGCCAGCGTCGTCTTCAGTTACGTTATTTATAACTAGATTATTTCCTTGCAATTGAAATTGAGAGAGAAAATTGGAGCGAGATTGAATTTCTATCTCGTCTTTGTACCACGTCACAACAGGTGGTGGTATTCCGGTCACGTTACAGGGTAGCAACACATGGTCACCTTGTGTGACAGTCTGGTCTTCCGCTTGCAAAAGGAATTCCGGGGGCTTTCCTTAATTAGTATGTAATAATTATTGTACAGAGAGTAGATATAGCTAGATATATTTTTATACCGGAAATAGTTTGGTAGCGTAAAATGAATGCTCGCTGTGTTACTGAACCATCGGAGCGAAACTTGAGATATAGAGGTGCTTCGTAAATTAATTCGTAAGCTTTCCTTCCTCTATAACGAGCCACCAAATTCTTGGAGGCGAAAGACGGGTCAGACGAAACGTACAGATAGTCGCAACAAGTCTCAGTAGAAAAATGGTCAAAGGTGATGATGACAGACACGTTCTCCTCTTGAGGAACAATATTCCAAACGCATACCACTGAGTTGAAATACTCTTCGTTTGAAGAGTCGTACCCAGGAGGACGAATATAGCCTGAAGCTGCTGTAAAATTAGCTCCACACATATCTGCATAGAACGGCAGACATTGGTGCAAGTACCGTATTTTTTCGATTAAACGCCGCCTTAGATTAAACGCCGCCCTCGTTTAAACGCCACAGCTGAAAGTACAGATAAAATATAACCATAACCACCGCCTTTGAATAAACGCCTCATTTCAATAAAGCTCAATATGTGTAGCTCGACGTTTGAAGAAAAAATCATACTGCAGTACAATTCTTTAGAGGCAAACGCGAGGCAAACGTTTCTTTAGACTACCCGGATACTGTTTCACTGCATGATTTCTTGAAAAGGCGTAAACCTACAACGTGTACGCGTACACACTGCTGGAAGGCGCTTAACAAATAGATTCCGCCCTCGTTAAAACCCCACAGCTAAAAAGCTAGCCAAAAATAACGTCGCGGCGTTTAGTTAATCGAAGAAATATGGTATACAGAGTCATTTATAATTTTGGGACCAGTCCTTCGGTCTCCAACACAACAAAAATACGGATTCTTACCCTGACAATAAAGACCGTAATAAGGATCGTTGCAGCCTAAAACAATTGCAAAACATATGATAAAAGTTTCAGTTTACTGTAGCGATATTATTACATCTGACTGCGATCTGTCTGACGGCGAGCAACGCCACTGCAAGCCACAAGCAGGAAGAACCCATTGCTGTAAGCCGCTGTCGATGCTCGTGAGCTACTACGTCGAGACCTGCTCAATATTTGAACAGACAATGAGGTGACCTTGTCTATATCATCGACACTATCAACGTGTGGTTATGAGAATCATCTGATCGTACACGACAGGTACCTCCTTTCACACTAATTTTCACAGATGCAAATAGCTAGTAAACTGTACAGAAATTTGTTTTTACACAAAGTTTAATATAAACGGAATCAAAATCATGTTAGTCTGAAGCATGACTTAGATATCCAGTTTGAAAGATGGATGTTACTGAATGACACGTGACTCTTATCCGGGGATTTGATTTTAATGGATGAGAATATCCAATGCATTTGAGCTCAGTCAACAAGTTTATTTGGGTTTCAGTAATACATTTTGACTATCTGGTAGTAGTTATGCAAATGTAGAGGTGGCTGTGTTTGGATAAGGGTGGTGACTTGTGTGGCACCATGCAGGAACCCATTCTGGTGCGCAACGGAAATGACACGCCTATACGTGTGGCTACCTGCACGAAACTGGTTTGAGGGTACATACCTATCTATATACATACACATTTAGTACACACATATACATACGTTTAACATAACATACTTACCTACACATATTATATATGTATCATCTGACATGATACATACCGTACATGCATGCAGACAGAAAGTAAGGCAGGCACACAGACACATGATTGATATTCGCGACGGAATTACCGTTCCTCAGTCACAGTCACCTCACCATCTGCTTGAGTCACGCAACGAAGTAGCCAGCATTCCCTGATTGGGGGGGGGGGCACAGATCATATATCTGTGTTTAATTTTTTAAATTTGACTGTTGTTAGTTTTGTATGTATACGTTTGTTTAAGTATATATGTATGTATTTACATGAGAAAACGTAATTCTTCTGTTTATGGTGAAACCAACTCCCAGTGAACGCTTAGGTAGTGGCTGCGTTTAGGCATACCATAAGGATGCAAATACAGATGATAGAAAGAAAAGAAAACAGGACGTTAATTAATATCTTCTCGAGACCACTTGCAGAAAGAAAAAGAGTTGTAACTATCTACTAATGTGGCAATGATATCTAGCCTAATTGATGTATGTATGATTGTAATGTAAACGTTTTATACTGAGTCTGAATTAAGGATTCCTTCAATACAAACTGAAAAAATGTATGTGTCTTTGTATGCATGTATGTATGTATATATACATTGATTGAAGAGTCGTTACCGAAATCGGTTGACATGCCATCGTGTATGTAACACTACTAGTATAGACAATGTTGTATTCCATTGTCATTAAAATCTTGTCTATATCCGACCGCAACCACGTGCATTGTTATCACATGCAGTATACTTAGAAAACATCCATCCAGTTGCATACTACACTCGAGCAGTCTCAACCGCATTACAAGTTTATGTCGGTATAGACAAATATTAGGGAGGCCTGTGCCCCTAGGTCCCTCATAGCTACGCCTCTGTTAAGTGGCTTCAAGCCTTAGTGCCTTCTTGCTTGGTGCCCAAGACCAGACTCTGGCATCATAGCACCAGTTGGCCACCCCTGCAAATAGATGCTTAAATGCGTTAAGAACGTTTTAGTATACATAGACTGTAGTATCCAAAAACGGCATCAGAAATTGTGCTTTCGAAACAATATGTTAGTAGGAAATCCTAGAAGCAACGGCCCAACGATTATAGTTTGTCTAGTGAGTCGTACATATTTGATCGACGGTGTCTTCATGTATGCAGAAACGTCGTTTTAAGAGCTAACCATCGTTTCGATCGATACATAAAACTTGGCGTGTTTACTGTCGCGGTACCTAGGCAATTGCAGTCGTAACTAGAGACTACAGTACATACCAACAAGTCAAATCTCTAATAATTATAGTCCAACCCCATGCGGCTACTACTCGTCGACATATCTATTTTTTCAGTTTTCAGAATGTTTAATCAGTTGGATCTATAAACGTCCGTCTAGAGACCTAATTTTTTTTATCGGGTACGCAGCCGTCCGGTTCGACGTAGTAGTCCTCTTCCTCGTATTGTTGCTGAGTTTGTGATGAGAGTTGAGGTGGAACGTTAGCATATTTCTCAGATTTTGAGGCTGTCGTTGATGGCTTGACATTGGACCTTAGTTTATCATAACTTATTTCGGGTTTAGGATACTTGTAGCAATCTTCAAGACGTGGTGGGGGTGTAGGATGCTTGGAACTGCCTTCATGACTTGTTTTGGGTTTAGGATGCTTGTTGCTACCTTCATAACTTGCTTGAGGTTTACGAGGACTAGAACTTGTTTGCTTGTCAATCGGTTGCACGTGGAGTTCTGACACCTCCTCCACGTCTTCATAATAGTCCTCTTCAACTAAATCAACCGTTTCGCTTGGTTCTGGATTAGTTGCTTGAGGCCTTTCAATTTTGACGTCCTTTTTCTCATTTTTGAACGTGACCGAAGAGTCATATCTGTCGTGGGCGGAGGCACGTATGTCAGACTTTCCTACATCTTTTCTGTCTCGAGCTCGTTCTGGTGGTGCATTACGGTCATTGTCCTTTCTTTTGAATATGTAGTACATTATGGCAACCGTGACTACAGAAGTGACGATTGCTGTCGGAATGATACACGCCACTGCTATCACACCAGCAGAAAGTGACTTGTTCTCTAGAAATGCAACCAAGTTGAGAGAATCTAGATTTAAAGATTTATGCTAGAGATGCATGTGTTTACCTGCATCGCAAAAAGTCTTATTAGGGCTTTTTGTCTTTTGAGTAGTCGTTGGCAAACTTGCAACTGTAGACGGCGTTTCTGTAGTAACAACGGCATCTGTTTGCGTGCACAGCTTAAACTTATAAAAGACAGATGATTAAAGAATTGGTAATAGAATTAACTCAAAATGTATACATGCGAACAAAGTCAAGCATGGACAGGTAACTTGAATGTTGACTGTTTTGTACATCGAGACAGGAAACGTTAACGTTGTGACACGCATGGACAAGTACAGAAGTACGAAAGGATTTCATTTTTAGTTTTTAGCAACACCTGACGTATACGTACTCTTTACTGTTGATGTGGTTGTCGGCACTGCAAAAAGATCAAGAAAATGATATGACACAACGACCATTTAATATACATCTTATTGTATCTATATTTATATAATATGTTATTTAAAACAAATGAAGTAACGCAAAGTCATGGGTTTGAAAAAGATGCAGTAGCAACTGACATTTAGACCTTTGATCATGACTGTAAGAGGTTATTGTTTATGACTAGGTTGACCCCTTACCTTCGTCGGATCTTCATGTAGTCTTATATCACCAGGTAACTACGCCGTCAGATACCTTCACCGGCCGAACTTCGCCAGACTTGCTGGAGGGAGAGTCTGGTCTCGGCTCGAGTTCGGCCATGTATGCGCATGCGTGAACAGTACCGTGCTGCAGGAGACAGTCATCAGACGGGGACTCCGACCCTGCCCCTTTCACGTTGGAATACCAACGGAGATATGGGTGGAAAGGTAAGAGTCAACAACTTTTTTTCTAAAGCGCTGACGCTTGCAATTGCTACAATGACCGCAACACACCTGCAGTGCCAAGTATATAGTGCTTCGTGCGGATAACTCCGCCTTTAGCTACAACGCGCGTTAGTGGCACCGCTAGCGCGCACGACTCTGGGGTGGAGTCAATTCTGTCTAGCGTTGTCACAAAACATTTAGAAACTAAGGTTTTGACTAGAATTTTTGTTTGACAACTATAATAAGAAAAATTTTGTAATGTAAAAGCATTGTGTACATTCAGTGCGTGTGTTTGTTTGTTTGTTTGTTTGTTTGTGTGTGTGTGTGTGTGTGTGTGTGTGTGTGTGTGTGTGTGTGTTCGTGTTTGTTTTTTGTTCGTTTGTGTGTGTGGGTTTGTGTGTGTTTCTTTGTTGGTTTGTTCTTGTTTGTGTGTGTGTGTGTGTGTGTGTGTGTGTGTGTGTGTGTGTGTGTGTGTGTGTGTGTGTGTGTGTGTGTGTGTGTGTGTGTGTGTGTGTGTGTGTGTTCGTGTTTGTTTTTTGTTCGTTTGTGTGTGTGGGTTTGTGTGTGTTTCTTTGTTGGTTTGTTCTTGTTTGTGTGTGTGTGTGTGTGTGTGTGTGTGTGTGTGTGTGTGTGTGTGTGTGTGTGTGTGTGTGTGTGTGTGTGTGTGTGTGTGTGTGTGTGTGTGTGTGTGTGTGTGTGTGTGTGTGTGTGTGTGTGTGTGTGTGTGTACGTGTGCGCGTGTGTGATTGCTGTATCTATTTTCACGGTCGACTATAATGAACTTAATTAACAACTACGAAAACCTTTACGGTAACAAGTGACATTTAGTTGGATATAAAGTGATGTTTCATTTATGGATTTGCGAAAAGAGCTTTGCTCTTGCGTTAAGGGAGACTTCTCGGTGCACATAAGCAGTTGAACTACACCGTAACTTGTCCCGCTATTTCATCCTACTGTACTTTGAATGGTCAATTGCTTGCTCGCTGATCGATGCATCGGCAATCTCAGGTGCTTTAATTTATTTGAATAAATATCTACCTGTTACTCAAAGCATTTAAGATACTACTGTAAGACTAGAAATGCATGGTATAAGTATTCTGATTTACTTGTTTTCCAGAAATAGAAAAACTACACAATTAAATGATTTTAAAATTTAGAGCAGCCATTTTATTTAGTTTAATTTCTACAGTGTATTAAAAATATAATTATATTTCAATGAACAACTGACCGGACAGACAAGGCTTATAGGAGTAGCAAGTTGATGCATTAAATTCTGGACCAGAGCAGCCATTTTGATTATAACAACGTCTTCTTCTGATTCTGATTCCTGCTGTAGGTCCGCAACTGACGCTACACAGAGAATTGTCGGTCCACCAACTCCATCCTCCTGGTAAGCCTAAAATGTTGATTTCGCGTTAGGACATACAGTGTTATAGAATACGTATACATCTCACCTCTCACTACAACTGAAACAGTGGCATTTGTAACAATCCCGACTGAATTTCGTGCACTGCAAGTGTAATGAGTTACACTGATTTCATTTGTTGTAAAGAGGTAAGTTATCTTGTAATTGCTTCCATTTATTGAAGAATAACCGAGACTCTGGTCATCATTTTTGAACCAGCGAACCCATGGTGCATAAACCAGAGACTTTGCAAAGCAAGCTATGATGTGACTTCCGTACAAATTTCTAACAAATGATGAGGAGGAAGTGACGGTTACGCGAGGCATTCCTAGATCATAACATCTATGTTGCTGTATAACTTAGAAACAAAAAGGACTATAAAATCACCTTGAATTGTGACGGGTATAAATGACGTGACTTCAATTTTAGGCAAAATGCTAGATGCTGGAGCACTCATATACAAACGCCAGCTGTAAACAGCTGTATCTGATTCTTCCAAACTTCCAAGATAGATAGTAACGTTAGTTGTGCGAATGTGTTTTTGTTCAGAGAACTGGGAATATGTCGCCGGCGAGTACAAATGACCTTCTTTGGCTACTGATACAGCAAACAGTTTATACTCTAACGACTGAAACGATAGCGATAACTCGACGTTAGTCCAGGAAGATGTTTCTACTTTGTCTGGAAAACGCAAGTACAAACAACAGAGAAGACTTCTGTCTAAGAATACAAAAATTTAATTCATTTTAAAAATTATTTTTAAGGTTTTTACCTATTGTTAATGATGCAGCGCGAGACTCGACAATTCCCATCCGATTGTATGCTTCACAAGTATAGTTTCCCACATCAGACACGTTCACTGGTTTGATTGTTAACCACGTCAGCGAACGATTTGGAGCTCTGTATAGGTAGTTACCATTCTAATAAAAAAGATGTCAAATAAAGGTAATTAGAAGGTTTTGTCCTATTACCTTTTTCCAAACGATAGAAGGCCGAGGATAGCCGTGAACTTGACAGTGAAAAACAGCTTGCAGTCCTTCATTGTATAAGGAATCGTCTTCTCTGTACGGACCGCTCTGAGCGGGTAGCATAGAATCAAAGTGAACTGATGTTGGATGAAATAGAATTTTTGGAAGCGCTAGAAATAGAAAGTATTGTGAAGAGTTTAAAGTACTTGGATGCAGTTATTATACTATGAACTATTAGCCAGAAAGATTGTTTCGCCTCGTTCAGGAAATTTTGCGCTCTGCATTGAAAATATCCATTGTCTCCTTCCCTTACGTTTCTTATTAGTAGATGGTTTCCTTGCAATTCAAATTGAGACAAAAGATCAGAGCCAACTTGAATCTCCAACCCGTTCTTGTACCACGTCACTACAGGTGGCGGTATTCCGGTCACATCACAAAGAAGTAACACCCTGTCACTTTCGTTCACAGTTTGATTGTACGTTTCTGAGAGAAAGCTGGGTGGTTGTCCTAGATAAGGAGTTCTTGCATTGATCAAACAGTTAAATTACATTCTACTGACCAGTTGTGTAGCGTAAACTAAAGGCTCGTCTTGTCGACGAACCATCAGAAGAGAAGAAAAGACGAAGAGGAGCTTTATGAATCACCGTGTGAGCTTCGGTGCCCTTAAAGTTTGCTAATTCAGTGTAGTATTCAGAAAATGGATCATCAGTAATCGACAGATAGTCGCAGCACGAATCAGTAAGAAAGTAATCGAATGTGATGACGACGGACACGTTCTCCACCCGAGGAATAATATTCCACTCGCACTGCACCGAGTTCTCGTAATGTTCGTTGTAAGAGTCGTAACCAGGTGGACGAATAACGCCAGCCAACCCCGTCAGATTAGCTCCACACATATCTACACAGGTCGACAAACAATGAAAGATGCTGCATACGTGTTTGTTTTCTAGAGCGTTCCCAACGCAAGAATACAGTTTCTTACCGCTGCAATTCAGACCGTAGTATGGTAGGTCGCAGCCTGAAAGCAATCGCAAGATATGATGCAATCGCAGTTTTACCTCTGACGTTGTGTTTTTTGTTCTTACATGGAACTGTTATCCAGTTGACGGCGAGCAACGTGACAGCAAGCCAAAGGCAAGATAAACCGCGTGCCATAAGACACTGACTATATATACAATTGATCTCTAGCGTTTCGATCGGCCTCAACGAGACAATAAGGTGGAGTGGGTGATGTCATCGACACTACCAACGTGTCATTTAACGAGTATACCCGGAACCATTGAAGACAAGTCGAGGTACCGCCTTTCGTACGAAATGTCACAAATGCAACCAATTATATACATACATTTTTCACACAAGCCAAAGTCTTTTAGTAAGATTTTGATATTGAGATTTTAGAGAACGGATTCACGTGACGTTAGGTTCCGGACTAAAGTTGTAACTGTTTATGCCACACTTTTTTGCTTCAATTGTTATAGACAAAGGCTACAATCGACGATTGCTGAATGCAGAGAGAAACACGGCATTACATCTTGAAATAAATTACGAGCTGGATATGAATTAGGGATTATGCATCTGCGAGTACAGTAACTCTATGAATATCTTTCCAACACTGTCGACGTCTGAAACTGATCTGAACGAACGTAATCAATAATTTCTTGTCATTGCAACATTGAACTACTTACACTATTTGCCCCACCATAAACTTTGCTGATATCAGATGTTCTCTGCTGCAGTAACAGAGTGAGGTCTTTCACATGGCCAAGAGTTTTTGTTACTATCACCAATTATATTATTATATTTTCAAACTTTGTAATTCCCTTCAGTCTCCCAGCTTGCGCAATCAGTCAAATTAAAAAAAATGCGCAATCCGCTGTGTTTGGCAATTCTTACCAACGTTCTGCTGTTTAATCTAGTATTAAATTAATTAATCTTTCATTTGTTGATTCTGACTTGTTAGGACACACGTATTTTGCATTAACTTAAATACATCTTATCTCATGGACTTTCACACAGCTGTACTCTAACGACTGAAGTTATATACAATTTTACATAACTCTGATAAAATTCAATTGCTATCAAATTCTGATAACAAAGAAGGCATGCTCTGCATTGCAATTGGCCGGTTGGCCGTTTCATGGTTGGTCTTGAGAGGCATTGCTGTGACAAAACCCTTACCAATGCTAGCCTCGAGCTAATTACATAGAATATCCGTTTCCAATCAAGCCAAATTTTTTATTTAGATTTTAATTAATATTGCAATTTTGAAAATGGAAGGCACGTGACGTTACTTAAGTCCTTGATTGAAAAGTTTTTGCGTCCTGCGCTTTTTACTTCTATTTCTTGAACAAATGTTACTTGTTGCAATTGACGTATGCTGCCTGCATTGTGAAACACGGCATTACGTCTTGACACTAACTCGTTGGTTGCTTAATACTAAACGCGAGTTTGCAAGTATCTAGGGTCCCAAGGCCGGCTGAGCAGGTTAGGCCAAGTGGGCCCCAGGCTACCGAACTTTTGAAAATGTGACTTCCACCAACGGGTTTTTAGCAAGTTCAAAAATATTGGTTCAGTAATTAAATAATTAGCAATTTTTATATTTATTGTAGGCGGGGTTTGGCTAAGCAAGACCTGACCCACCCAACATTTAGAATTCTCCGCTAACTCTGATGGTAAAATAAAAAAAATTAAGCTAAACGGACACGATCAATACTTTCTCGCACTTGAAAGACTAAAGTCTCGATTTCATATGTTATTAGTAACGTCCCTACAACTGCCTCGATTACTAGAGCTGATTTAACTAACAAGTCTCTCACTCCTTACCCGGATTGGGTGTCAATGTGGTTGAATACATGCGTAATATGGGTATGTCTGTTACTCAAAAATTTGTGGCAAAGAGAGTAAAGCGCAGTTACGCGACAACTGGTCTTAGCCATGACTAGTTTGGGACCAGCGTTAGGGGTTAGGGTGAGAAATATGGTTAGGGTTACGATTAGGGGTAATTATAGTTAAGGTTATTGTTAGAGTCAGGGTGAGGCTTAAGCCTTAAAGGGGAAGTCCAACAAAAATGAACTTGTATGAATAGATCTTACAAAGACAAATCGATCGGTATAAGTTACTCCGTTATCTTCGTTTTTGTATACGAGAACGAGCGACGTTTCTGTGACGTGCAACGCCCACGCGCCTGCTCCACGTTCCTGGTCGATTAAGCTCCGCTCACTGCGAACGAATTAATGCGTTTACGGATGACTGCTACGGATATATCGAGAATGACGAATGTGAATGCGAAGATATTATGAAGATCTGCCTTCTTGCCGTCAGTGATTCCTCTCTAAAGTAAAATGGTGTCGGTAGAGCTGTTTTTCCGCCAGACTTTGAAGCAGAATTCCTCAATACCACGGCTTACCTAGAGAACGCGCTTGTGCTTGAGTATTTGTTTAACCTTGTTCTTTTAATATCCGAAGAGAAACGTTCAGCACGCCGTCTGGCGTGTGCTACAGAGGACGTTCCTATTTCTACATCCGTCTGCTCACTTTCTTTGCCGCTGATTGGTAGAAGGTTACAATCCCGGATGTACAAATAGGATCACCAGTTGTAACTTCAATTGTACAACTTGTTCCTCAATGCCTCTCTCTTTCAAAAGTAGTCTGATAATTTCTCTAGGTACGGAGTCAAAAGCTTATTCCAGATCAACAAAAGAAATGTGGACAGCACACTCATGTTCAATAGACTTTTCAATTAACTGACGAACCAACCATATTTGATCAATTGTTCCTCTCCCCGGACGAAACCACATTGGGCTTCTAGTAGTAGAGGTTCAACTGACTGTTTAAGTCGTTCCAGAAGAATATTTGCTAATACCTTTCCAGGTACACTGAGTAATGAAATACCACGATTGTTGTCGCATATTAGTCTGTCATTTTTCTTAAAAACAGGGACAAGAACTGAATCTTTCCAATCCTGTGGCACTCTTCCTGAAGACAAAACTTGTTGAACAAGCTCAGATAGCCAATCAAAAAGCTCCGTAGGCCCAGCTTTCAGTTATTCAGCTGTTATTCCATCATATTACCAGATGGTCTATTATTTTTTAACTTTTTAATAACATTTGTGATTTCTTATTCACTCAGTGGAGCACCAGACCCAAAAGAGCGTACAACCATTCCAGAGTCTATTGCAATAGGACGTCTGACATTTAATACCGAGGCAAAGTGTCTCTTCCAACGATCTAACTGATCGTCAATACAAAGTAGTTTCTGACCATGCTCATCTAAAATTACTGAGGCAGGTTGAATGGGTACGTGATCAAAGTTTTTGAGCTTCCTGAAAAATTCATAATGATTGTGGTGTTTCAAGTCATATTCTAAATCAGATGCTTGTTTATGCAACCATTCTTCTTTGTCTTGTCGAACTGCTTGTTTCACTTGTTTGCATAAACTAACATAATGTTTCCTAGTCATCTCGTTTTCCTGACATTTCATCCAAGCGATGTGAGCCTTACGTTTCTTAGCTATCAACTGTAATGTACGCTCAGAAATCCATCTATTGTTCCTGGTTTGAACAACATTGAGGTGTTCATTTGCAGAGTCCCTAATTGCACTACAAAAATCAGACCACATAGCTTCAGTCTCAGTAGATAATCTTTGTGTGTATCTAGTCATGACGTTATTTCGATATTTGCCTAGAGCAATAGGATCACTGAGTACGTCTCGTGAAAAGGTTTTTAGTTGTCTTTTCCCACGTGGCTTCTGAAGTTTTAGTACCATCTTACTACAAACAAGTTTGTGGTCACTGTCAAAGTTTGTTCCTCGTCGTACTTTTGTATCATGTACCATTTTTTGCATAGACTGCTTTACCAAAACATAGTCTTTTAGACTTGTTTGTAATTTGGGATTAGGAGGATACCAAGTGGCAGTGTACATATTCTTATGCTGGAAAAAGGTGTTTTTGATTCCCAGGTTATGTGCTTGACAAAATTCTATCAGTCTAACCCCATTGTCACTGGTTGACTGTGATAAACCAAACTGACCAACAACTTTTGAAACTGCCTTTCCAAGTCTAGCATTAAAGTCACCCAGCACAACAACAAGCGAACCTGTCTTATGCATAGCAACATCAAGTTGTTGATAAAATTCATCTTTAAGTACCTCTTCACATTGTTCTGTTGGAGCGTAACCAACAATGACATTCAAAATTCCTTTGTCAGTAAGAAAGTCAGCAAGCAATATCCTCTCTGAGATAGGATCAAACGATTTGAGTGACTTCATCACATTATGTCTAAACACTAGAGCAACACACCTGGCAGCTAGCTCAGGTGGTCCAGAGAACAACAGACGATAGCAGGAATCTTTATCTAAATCCATCATATCTGCGCCAGTTAAGTGAGTTTCAGTAATGCCACATAATGTAATATCAGTTGTAATCAACTCTTTGGCAAGAAGGTCAGTTCTGCCCACACCCTTTAATGTTCGAACATTCCACACACCAAACTTGAGCAATTGATTCTTTTTCCACATCACGTCATTGATTTCTTTCCGCTTACGATGAATGGAAGAGCTTAAGCTAACAGTTGAAGGGTAGTGTAAACTTGACTTGCAACTATTCTTTACCATTATATTGGATATATGATGAAGTTTCTTTACATGGTTCCTCATGGAATTTACTGATGACAATACACTAGAGCAATCCAGAATAGGACATCTCATGGAATGACCAGACCATGTTATTGTGGTACCAGAAGCAGATTGGACACACACACACACACACACACACACACACACACACACACACACACACACACACACACACACACACACACACACACAGAGTCATTGATAATTCTGGGCATAGTCCTTGGGTCCCCAACACGACAAAATACGGATTCTTACCCTGACAATGAGGACCGTAATAGGGATCGTAGCAGCCTAAAACAAATTGCAATCATATGATAAAAATTTCAGTTTACAGTAGCGATATTATTACATCAGACTGCGATCTGTCTGACGGCGAGCAACGCCGCTGCAAGCCACAAGCAGGAGGAACCCATTGTTGTGAGCCGCTGACAATACGCCGAGATCTGCTCGAGATTCGAACAGACAATGAGGCCGCTTTGTCGATATCATCGACACTATCAACTTGTTGTCATAACAATCATCTGATCGTACACGACAGGTACCTCCTTTCACACTAATTTTCACAGATGCAAATAGCTAGTAAACTGTACAGAAATGTGCTGTTACACAAAGTTTAATATAAACGGTATCAAAATTATGGTTATCTGAAGTATCACTTAGATATCCGGTTTGAAACATGGATGTTACTGAATGACACGTGACTCTTATTCAGGGATTTGATTTTAATGCAGTGAGAATATCCAATGCATTTGAGCTCAGTCAACAAGTTTATTTGGGATTTAGTAATACAGTTTGACTATCTGGTAGTACTTATGCAAATGTAGAGGTGGCTGTGTTCGGATAAGGGTGGTGCCTTGTGTGGCACCATGCAGGAACTTATTCTGGTGCCCAACGGAAATAACACGCCTATACATGTGGATACCTGCACGAGACTGGTTTGAGAGTACATACCTATCTATATACATTCACATTTAGTACATACGTAGACATACATTTATACATTAGATACATACCTACAGATACTCATGTATATATGTATAATCTGACATGATACATACCGTACATGCACGCAGACAGAAAGTTAGGCAGGCACACAGATGATTGATATTCGCGATGCGTTGTGTTTACGGAATCACTGTTCTTCAGTCACAGTCACGTCACCATCTGGTTGAGTCACGCAGCGACGTAGCCAGCATTCCGTGATTGAGGGGGAGACAGATGTTATGTCTGTGTTTAATTTTTTTAATTTGACTGCTGTCAGTTTCGTCTGTATACGTACATGTGTAAGTTTACATGTATGTATTTACATGAAAAAATGTAACCATTCTGCTTATGGCGAAACCAACTCCCAGTGAACGCTTTAGGTTGTGGCTGCGTTTAGGCACACCATAAGGATGCAAATACAGATGATGGAAAGAAAAGAAAAACAGGACGTTAATTAATATCTCACTTGCAGAAAGAAAAAGAGTTGTAACTATATGTTGATATAACAATGATCTTTAGCCTAATTGGTGTATGTATGATTGCAATGTAAACGTTTTATACTGAGTCTGAATTATGGACTCTTTCAATACAAATCGAAAAAATGTATGTGTGTTTGTATGCGTGTAGGTATGTATATATACAAGACTCGTTACGGAAATCGGTTGACATACCATCGCGTATAACACCACTAGTATAGACAATGTTGTATCCCACTGTCATTAAAATCTTTTCTGACTGCAACCACGTGCACTGTTATCACCTGCAGTATACTTAGAAAACGTCCATCCAGTTGCATACTACCCTCGAGCAGTCTCAACCGCATTACAAGTTTATGTTGATATAGACAAATTTTAGGGAGGCCTGTGCCCCCAGGTCCCCCATAGCCACGCCTCTGTTAAGTGGCTTCAAGCCTTAGTGCTTTCTTGCTTGGTGCCCAAGACCAGACTCTGGCATCATAACACCAGTTGGCCACCCCTGCAAATAGATGCTTAAATGCGTTAAAGAACGTTGTAGTATACATAGACTGTAGTATGCAAAAACGGCATCAGAACTTGTGCTTTTGAAAACAATATGTTGGTAGGAAATCCTAGAAGCAACTTCCCAACGATTGTATTGTCCAGCGAGTCGTACATATTTGATCGACGTTGTCTTCATGTATGCAGAAACGTCGTTTCAAGAGCTAACCATCGTTTCGATCGATACATAAAACTTGGCGTGTTTACTGTCGCGGTATCTAGGCAATTGCAGTCGTAACTAGACTACAGTACTTACTACCAAGTCAAATTCCAAATAATTATAGTCCAATCCCATGCGGCTATATCACAGCTTGCAAAGCTACTCGTCGACATATCTATTTTTCAGTTTTCAGAATATTTTCAATTGTTTGGATGTATAGACGTCCGTATATAGACCTAATGCCTTTTATCGGGTACGCAGCCGTCCGGTTGGACGTAGAAGTCGTCCTCCTCGTATTGTTGCTGAGTTTGTGATGAGTGTTGAGACGGAACGTTAACATATCTCACTGATGTTGAGGCTTTCGTCGATGGCCTGACATTGGAACTTAGTTTATCATAACTTGTTTGGGGTTTAGGATGCTTGTAACCGCCTTCATAACTTGTTTGGGGTTTAGGATGCTTGTAACTGCCTTCACTTGCTTGGGGTTTAGGATGCTTGTAGCTACCTTCATAACTTGCTTGAGGTTTACGAGCACTAGAACTTGTTTGCTTGCCAAATGGTCGCTTGTGGAGTCCTGACACCCGCTCCACTTCTTCATAATACTCCTCTTCAACAAAATCAACCGTTTCGCTTGGTTCTGAATTAGTTGCTTGGGGCCTTTCTATTTTGACGTCATTTTTCTTATTTTTGAACGTAACCGAGGAATCATATCTGTCTTGGGCGGAAGCACGTGTGTCAGACTTTCCTACATCTTGTCTGTTTCGAGCTCGTTCTGGTGGTGCATCACGGTCATTGTCCTTTCTTTTGAATATGTAGTACATCATGGCAACCGTGACTACAAAGGTAACGATTGCTGTCGGAATGATACACGCCACTGCTATCACAGCAGCAGAAAGTGACTTGTCCTCTACAAATGCAACCAAGTTGAGAAAATTTAAAGGTAAAGATTTATGCTAGAGTTGCACGTATTTACCTGCATCGGAAATCGTCTTATTAGGGCTTTTTATCGTTTGAGTAGCCGTTGGCAAACTTGTAACTGTAGACGCCGTTTCGGTAGTAACAACGGCATCTGTTTGCGTGGACAGATTATACTTATGAACTACAGATGATTAAAGAATTGTTAATAGAATTAACTCAAAATGTACACATGCAAAAGACTTAAGCATGGACAGGTAACTAGACTTCTGACTGGTTTGTACATTGATACAGCAAAGATTAACGTTGTGACACGCATGAACAAGTAAAGAAGTACGAAATAATTTCATTTATAGTTTTTGGCAACTCACCTGACGTATACGTAGTCTTTACTGTTAAAGCAGCTGATGTGGTTGTCTCCACTGCAAAAAGATCAAGAAAGGGATATGACACAACGACCATTTAATATATATCTTATTGTATCTATATTTATACAATATATTATTAAAACAAATGGAAAACTTTGTGCATGACTGTAAGAGGTTATTGTTTAGGACTAGGTTGTCCCTTTACCTTCGTCAGATCTTTATATAGTCTTTCCGGCCAAACTTCGCCAGACTTGGCGGAGGGAAAGTCTGACTTTGGCTCGAGGATCGGAGTCTAAGTATGCGCATGCGTGAACTGTACTGTGCTGCAGGAGACGGTTATCAGACCGGGACTCCGACCCTTTGCCTCTACCAACGGAATAACGGAATACCAACGGAAATATGGGTGAAATGGTAAAGGACAACAATTTTTTTCTGAAGCGCTGACGCTTGCATTTGCTACAAAGACCGCAACACGCTTGCAGTGCCAAGTATTTGCACTTCGCATGGATAACTCCGCCGGCCCTTACCTACAACGCGCGGTAGCGGCACCGCTAGCGCGCACGACTTTGGGGTGCAGTCAACTCTGTCTAACGTTGTTACAAAACCTATAGAAACCGTTGCTTTGACCAGAATTTTTTTGACAACTATACTAAGAGAAATGTTATAATCTAAAATCATTGTGTACATTCAGTGCGTGTGTGTTTGTTGGTTTGTTTGTTTGTTTGTGTGTGTTTGTGTTTTTTTTTGTTTGTTTGTGTGTGTTTGCGTGTGTGTGTGTGTGTGTGTGTGTGTGTGTGTGTGTGTGTGTGTGTGTGTGTGTGTGTGTGTGTGTGTGTGTGTGTGTGTGTGTGTGTGTGTGTGTGTGTGTGTGTGTGTGTGTGTGTGTGTGTGTGTGTGTGTGTGTGTGTGTGTGTGTGTGTGTGTGTGTGTGTGTGTGTGTGTGTGTGTGTGTGTGTGTGTGTGTGTGTGTGTGTGTGTGTGTGTGTGTGTGTTTGTGTAAAAGAAGCTGTCTTTCAGTCTCCCCATGTAACACCTGAAACAAAAATTGTGCTGTTCCAGTCAACTGTCGTATCAGTTCTACTGTATGGGTTATCTCCTTGGGCCGTGACTAAAAGAGATATCGCAAGGCTTGTCACATTTACAAATCAATGTCAACGTTTTAGATTTGGTATAGACAAGTTCAAAACACCAATTGGAACGAATTACATCAACATCAGACACAAGCTTGGCAATCTTGAAACTGCAGAAGACTCTTTGATGGCTCAGCGGCTTAGATGGCTTGGTCATCTAGAACATATGGAAGATCATCGTCAGTCTAAGCAGCTGTTTCATTCGTGGCTACCATCAACTTGTCCAGCGCATGGGGTCAGACTAAGGTGGAAGACAGGATTGTAAAAGTCCTCAAAATGGTTGGTCTAACAAGCACCTGGTCCCAGCTTTCGCAGGACAGGCAGAAGTGGAAGAACGTCTGTGCTAGCAAAATTAAATCAATCGTCACTTCAAGAGTAGAATTAGAAAATGCCCAAAGTAGTCAGAAGGCTCGTGACAGAGCCGATCCCAGCAGATGTTAAGACCAACAGCTTCTGCTGTGCACTACCTGCAAGCGACTGTTTAGGTCACAAACAGGGAAGAAAGACACAATTGCAACATAGGATAAAATCGCTCAAAGTCTCGGGAACGAGCAACGGCCGGAATCAAGTAGTCGGAGATGCGATCATTTATTCACACGAGAGAGTGGCAAGAAAAGACATAAATGTCATCAACGTATTTAGATTTGCGACATATTTACCAGATAATGACTTCCTTTTTCTTACGCTTTTTACGTTTCGCCATCATCCATGTGGATGGGCAGTTGAAGGTTGAAGGTGTGTGTGTGTGTGTGTGTGTGTGTGTGTGTGTGTGTGTGTGTGTGTGTGTGTGTGTGTGTGTGTGTGTGTGTGTGTGTGTGTGTGTGTGTTTGCGCGTGTGTAATTGCTGTATCTATTTGCACGGTCGACTATAATGAACTTAATTAACGACTACGAAAATCTTTACGGTAACAAGTGACCTTTAGTTGGATTTAAAGTGATGTTTCATTTATGGATTTGCGAAAAGGGCTTTGTTCTTGCGTTAAGAGAGACTTCTCGGTGCACATAAGCAATTGAACTGCACCGCAACTTGTCCCGCTATTTCATCCTACTGTACTTTGAATGGCCAATTGTTTGCTCGCCGATCAAGGCATCGGCAATCTCAGGTGCTTTCATTAAATTGAATAACTATCTACCTGTTACTCAAAGCATTTAAGAGACTACTGTAAGACTATAAATGCATGGTATAAGTATTCTGATTTACTTGTTTTCATAAATAGAAAAACTACAAAATTAAATAATTTTAAAATTTAAAGCAGTTTATTTCATTTAGTTTAATTTTTACATTGTATTAACAATGTTATTATTAGCTAATGAACAACTGACCGGACAGACAAGGCTTATAGGAGTAGCAAGTTGATGCATTAATTGCTGGACCAGAGCAGCCATTTTGATTATAACAACGTCTTGTTCTGATTCTGATTCCTACTGAAGGTCCGCAACTGACACTACACAGAGAATTCTCGGTCCACCAACTCCATCCCCCTGGTAAGCCTAACATGATAATTTCACGTTAGTACATACAGTGGTATGGCAAATGCGTATACTTCCCACCTCTCACTACTACTGAAACAGTGGCATTTGTAACAATCCCGACTGAATTTTGTGCACTGCAAGTGTAATGAGTCACATTGATTCCAGTTGTTGTAAATAGGAAAGTTATCGTGTAATTGCTTCCTGTTATTGAAGAATACCCGAGTCTCTGATCTGCATTTTTGAACCAGCGAACCGATGGTGCATAAACCAGAGACTCTGCAAAGCAAGCTATGATTTGGAATCCGTACAAATTTCTAACAAATGATGAGGAGGGAGTGACGGTCACGCGAGTATTTCCTAGATCATAACATCTATGTTGTTGTATAACTTAGAAAGAAAAAGGACTACAAAGTCACCTGGAATTGTGATGGGTATAAATGACGTGACTTCTATATTAGGCAAAAAGCTAGCTGTTGAAGCACTCATATACAAACGCCAGCTGTAGACAGCTGTATCTGATTCTTCCAAACTTCCAAGATTGATAGTAACGTTAGTTGTGCGAATGTAATTTTGGTTAGAGAACTGGGAATATGTTGCCGGCGAGTACAAATGACCTTCTTTGGCTACTGATACAGCCAAAAGTTTATACTCTGACGACTGAAACGATAGCGACAACTCGACGTTAGCCCAAGAAGATGTTTCTACTTTGTCTGGAAAACGCAAGTACAAACAACAGAGAACACTTTTTCCTAAAAATACAAAATTTAATTTATTTTGGTAATTATTTTCAAGGTTTTTACCTATTGTTAATGATGCAGCGCGAGACACGACACTTCCCATGCGATTGTATGCTACACAAGTATAGTTGCCCACATCAGACACGTTCACTGGTTTGATTGTTAACCACGTCAGCGAACGATATCCAGATGTGTATAGATATTTACCATCCTAATAAAAGATGTCAAAATATAGGTAATTAGAAGGGTTTTGTTCTCTTACCTTTACCCAATGGATATAAGGCCGAGGATACCCGTGAACTTGACAGCGAAAAACGGCTTGCAGTCCTTCATTGCGTAAGGAACCATCTTCGCTGTGAGCGGGTAGCAAAGAATCAAAGTGAACTGATGTTGGATGAAATAGAATTTTTGGAAGCGCTAAAAATAAAAGAAGTATTTTAAATCGTTTTAGTACTTGGATGCAGTTATTACTATAAACGAATAGCCGGAAATATTGTTCCGTCTCGTTCAGGAAATTTTGCGCTCTGCATTGAAAATATCCAATGTCTCCTTCCGTTACGTTTGTTATTATTAGATGGTTTCCTTGCAATTCAAATTGAGACAAAAGATTAGAGCCAACTTGAATCTCCAACCCGTTTTTGTACCACGTCACTACAGGTGGTGGCATTCCTTGCACATTACAAAGAAGTAACACCCTGTCACCTTCGTTCACATATTGATTGTACGTTCGTGAAAGAAAGCTGGGTGGTTGTCCTAGATAAGGAGTTCTTGCATTGATCAAACAGTTAAATAATATTCTACTAACCAGTTGTGTAGCGTAAACTAAAGGCTCGTCTTGTCGACGAACCATCAGAGTAGAAGAAAAGACGAAGAGGAGCTTTATGAATCACCGTGTGGGCTTCGGTGTCTTTAAATTTTGCTAGTTCAGTGGAGTATCCAGAAAATGAATCAGCAGTAACCGACAGATAGTCGCAGCACGTTTCAGTAAGAAAATGATCGAATGTGATGACGACGTACACGTTCTCCACCTGAGGAATAATATTCCACTCGCACTGCACCGAGTTCTCGTAATGTTCGTTGTAAGAGTCGTAACCAGGTGGACGAATAACGCCAGCCAACCCCGTCAGATTAGCTCCACACATATCTAGACGGATCGACAAACAATGAAACATATTGCATACGTGTTTGTGTCTAGAGCGTTCCCAACGCAAGAATACAGCTTCTTACCGCTGCAATTCAGGCCGTAGTATGGTAGGTCGCAGCCTGAAAGCAATCGTAAGACATAATGCAATCGCAGTTTTACCTCTGACGTTGTGTTTTTTGTTCTTACAGCTAACTGTTATCCAGTTGACGGCGAGCAACGTGACAGCAAGCCAAACGCAAGATAAATCGCGTGCCATAAGACACTGACTATACGATCGATCTCTAGCGTTTCGATCGGCCTCAACGAGACAATAAGGTGGAGTGGGTGATGTCATCGACACTACCAACGTGTCATAACGAGTATCCCGGAACCATTGAAGACAAGTCGAGGTACCGCCTTTCGTACGAAATGTCACAAATGCAACCAACTATATGAATACATTTTCACACAAGCCAAAGTCTTTTAGTAAGATTTTGATATTGAGATTTTAAAGAACGGATTCACGTGACGTTAGGTTCCGGACTAAAGTTGTAACTGTTTATGCCACACTTTTTTGCTTCAATTCTTATAGACAAACGTTACAATCGACGATTGCTGAATGCAGAGAGAAACACGGCATTACATCTTGAAACAAATTACTGGTTGGACATAAGTTAGCGATTATGCATCTGCGAGTACAGTAACTCTATGAATATCCTTCCAACAATGTCAACGTCTGAAACTGATCTGAATGGACGTAATCGATAATTTCTTGTCATTGCAACATTGATCTACTTACACTATTTGCCTTACAATAAACTTTGCAGATATCAGATGTTCGCTGCTGCAGTAACAGAGTGAGTTCTTTTACATGGCCAAGCGCGTACGTTACTACCACCAATGCTATTTATTATATTTTCAAACTTTGTAATTCCCTTCAGTCTCCCAGCTTGCTCAATCAGTCAATTTTTTAATAAATGCGCAATCCACTGTGTTTGGCAAACCTTACCAGCGTTCTGCTGTTTAATCTTGTATTTAATTAATTGATTTACTTTTCCGTGATCTTTCATTTGTTGACTCTGACTTGTTAAAATACACGTATTTTGTACTGATAATTAAATAATTATAATTTCATGGAGTTTTACACAGCTGTACTCTGACGACTGAAGTTATATACAATTTTACATAACACTGATAAAATTCAATTGTTATCAAATTCTGATAACATTTAATTGTTATCAAATTCTGATGACAATTAAGGCATGTACTGCATTCCAATTGGCCGGCTGGCCATTTCATGGTTGTTGTTGAGAGTCGTTGCTGTAACCCAACCCTAACCAATGCTAGCCTCGGGCTAATTACATAGAAAATCCGTTTTTCAAACTAGCCAAAAAGTTTTATTAAAATTTTAATATTGCGATATTGAAGAACGAAAGCACGTGACGTTAATTATGTCCTTGATTGAAAGGTTTTGTGTCTTGCGCTTTTTACTTCTATTTCTTGAACAAATACTTATTGTTGCTATTGACGTTAGCTGCATGCATTGTGAAACACGGCATTACGTCTTGATACTAACTCGTTGGTTGCCTAAACGCGAGTTTGCAAGTATCTAGGGTCCCAAGGCCGGCTGAGCAGGGTAGCTCAAGTGGGTCCCATGCTACCCAACTTTTGAAAATGTGACTTCCGCCAACGGGTTTTTGGCGAGTTCGAAAATATTGATTCAAGTAATTAAATAATTAGCAATTTTTTACCTTTATTGTAACACCTGACCCACCCAACATCTAGAATTCTCCGCTAACGCAGAGAGCAAAATCAAAAAGTTAAGCTAAATAGATAAGTTCCATACTTTCTCGAACTTGAAAGATCAAAGTCTCAATTCCATAGGTTATTGGTAACGCCCTTGCAGCTGCCTCGATTACTAAAGCTAATTTAACTAACAAGCCTCTCACTCCGTACCAGATGTGGGTGTCAATGTGGTTGTATGTATGCGTAATATCGGCAGGCCCGGATACAGAATTTCTGAAAGAGGAGGTCCAAGTGTTATTAACCACGCCCCATAGAAGCTATATCTTTGTATGAACTATAAAACCCAGCAAACTCACTTCAATGTCTATTAGGGTTAATTTCCTAGCATATTTATTAGATAATTATAGGCATGTATAAGTTTAGAGTTAAACGAATTAACCATCCATCAAAATTTAATAACACAGTAACAACATTGCGGATCGGCTGTGGTGGGCGTGTCGTTGAAGAGGAGGGGTCTGATTCCCAGGACCACTCCCCTCTATCCGTCAATAATGGGTGTGTCTGTTACTCCAATAGTTGTAGCAAAGAGAATTAAGTGCTGTCACGCGACAACTGGTCCTAGCCATGGCTAGTCCGGCATAAGCGTTAGGAGTTAGGGTTAGAGATATGGTTACGGTGACGGTTAGTGGCAATTATAGTTAAGGTTATTGTTAGAGTCAGGGTGAGGCTTATAGCCTAGGGTTACGCAAAGTCCTTTCCACACAAGTGGATTTGCACTCGACAGCGACCAGTTGTCTTGGAGATGATCCAGTCACGTCAACGTGAGAAATCCCATTTTCTATGCTTTTAGTATTGCACCCATATAGTGTCGACTGCTTTGTATACTTCGATCGAAACACTCTGACGTCACATATCCTGGTTCCCGTCTTACTTGCTTTACTGTTAGGACGAGGGCTAGGGTTACTGTTAAGGTTAGGGTTAGAATCCTGGACCACTGGCAAAGTGGGAGCTCAATTAGGTCATAATCCATATTTGTCAATTTCGGTTTTTTCTTTGTCTCTACAGGTTGATGCAAACGTTTGCTGTAGTGACCATTTCTCAACCTTCAAAATCGTCTAATTGAGCATTCCAACTCTAATGACCTAAAAATTGTAAACGACGTTCTAATGGCGGATAGTATTACATATAATTGTTACAGTACTTTTATAAAAATTATCGAATTCTATTTTCGAAAATGAAAGCGTTGTATAAGCAAGATTTACAAATTTTAGCGAGTCAATTCAAATTCTTAAATTGCATGTACATGCATGCTGTGCTGTTTGTACCGTTTCAAATATTTCATATCTAAGATTCTGAAATTTCAAAGGTCGGTGTGTTTGATTTCCATATGTACAGTAGATTATTGCATATCTACATTCTGCAAAGCAGCATCCGACCTCGTGTCGTGAACTGCGTCACAGATCTGTTTCTCGTGAAGAACAAAAACGGGATTCAGATAGTTGAGCTCCAACAGTCGAATTAGCGTGATCGTCATCTAACGGACAGGCGACCACCTTATCAATCTCTAACTCTCTTTGCTCGCTAAGCTGTGAATTGATATCATTCTTTAGGTTTTTGGCAAAAGCGGCGTAGGCGTTTCCATTTGTTCTAGTGCAATTTCTTGTTTGTGAATCCAACTCGCTCTTGTTTTGTCCACGAGTTGAAGTCTGATATCTTTTGAAAACACAAAAAGAGACTAGAGCTGTAAATATTGCCGTAAGAAAAACCGCCGGTATAATACACGTCAATGCAAAATCGACATCGAGAATAGATTCTTGGGCAACACGGGCAGTGGATGTCATAGTAGTTGGAAAGAATGTTGATGACGATGTCGTGATGTTTGTTGTAGACATTGCAGTCTTCGGGGCGGTTCTAGTTGCACTTCTGATTACCGTAGAAGATAGTAGAGGAGATGCTATTTAGAAGAGTATAGAATACATTTACAAACAATCGACACACACACACACACGCACACACACACACACACACACACACACACAGACACGTGCATGCACGCACACCAACGCACACACACACACACACACACACACACACACACACACACACACACACACACACACACACACACACACACAGATACACACACTCTCACACACACACACCTAAAAATATAAAATCCTAAGTGTCAGGAGCTGCCTCTCAGAAGTCACGCCCCCAGCTGTTTGGCTGGGCCGTGTGCGCTACTCAGGGAACTTTGGGCCTGCGCTAGCAAACTCCTGGAGCCGGGCCAGGCACTCGCAAGAGCACCGACTTTTGAAGCCAACTGTGGTGTGAGCACCCGAAGTCTCACCAAGACCCCAGTGGCTGATATCACGTCACAGCGGATGGCAGCTTAGGACCCCAGTCAATGACCAAGTACTCATTTATAATGCTGAGTCGAGAGAAGCAAATGTGTGTTAGTTTCTTGCTTAAGGAAATTATGCCATAGCTCGCCATCACTGTGACTTGAACCTGTGACCCTTCAAGGTCCCGGATGTAAACACTCCATAAGATGACTCTCTAACCAACTGAGCTATCGCAGACACACACACACACACACACACACACACACACACACACACACACACACACACATACACACACACACACACACACAAACACAGACAGACAGACAGACAGACAGACAGACAGACAGACAGACACACAGACACAGAGACAGACACAGAGACAGACAGACAGACACACACACACAAAAACACACACACACACACTCACACACACACACACTCACAGACACAGACACAGACACACACACACACACACACACACACACACACACACACACACACACACACACACACACACACACACACACACACACACACACACACACGAACGGAGGCGTGACGTACATATATCTCGTCCAGATACTTAACTGCTTCTCTAACAAACTATACATAAACATCTGCATGTAAAATACACAGCAAAAAGTACCACATAGTAAAAATGTAAATCGAAACATAACCAAATAGCCTTGCCTACTAAAACTCAACTTTGCATCTAGAGAGTCAAACACAAAATATCTAATACAAAAATGTGCATACAATTGATATATTTTATTAATGTTTTAAGTATTTTTTCTCATTAGACGACGACTTACATGTTTTACTCTCGGGACAGTATCGACGTTGTGGAAAGCAAGTGTCCATCCTGTAATTCAAACCACGACAACGAGATGTCTCAATACACTTGCGCTCTACTATCCTAAACCCGGGGGTAAATCCGCAAGTCACGCTGCAATGGCTCGATTCTGTCCACCAGCTCCAACTTCCTTCAGCTAAAACAAAGAAACGCAATATACATGGCAAAGTCAGTAACTGTATAGATACTGTATACTTCCTACTTCTTAGCAGCACGGAAATCGAAGCTGAAACGTATCCCATGTTGTTGTTAGCTTTGCATGTAAAGTGTTTCAACGTCGTGTTTTTCAGATAACCAGTTTTAATGACCAGGTAGGCGCTTGGCCGTTTGAGAAGATCGTAGATTGAGACTCCATTTTCATACCACGTGATTCTGTTTACTAGAGGGTAACTTGCTTTCGCCAGGCAACTCATTGAACGTTTTTCAAACGTGTCAAAAAGTAGTACAGGAGATGGCGTGATGCTAATGTTGAGTCTCTCTAGACGCAAACCGAATCGTTAATTGTTAGGTGCCAAATATGAATTTGGAAAAATTTAGGTCACCATTTTTGGTTGCTTGATAATTTCTTATTATAAATAATTAGAATGTTTAGTCATCAAAAGGCGGTAAAGCATCGTTCTATTACTTTTACAGACAGACAGACAGACAGACAGACGACAGACCATTTTATTGTTACAGATCCTCTACTTGTACACATTCTAAACTTCTATAATGAACCAGTCCTTCACAGCGAAATACTTTAAAACATTAGTGGACTTAGATCTGTACATTGACAGACAAACAGACGGACAGACAGACAGATAGACAGACAGACAAACAGACAGACAGACAGACAGACAGACAGAGAGACGCACTGACGTACATACATACATACATACAGACAGACAGACAGACAGACAATGACATACATACATAAATACATACATACATACACACATACAGACAGACAGACAGACAGGCACACACACACACACACACACACACACACACACACACACACACACACACACACTTTGATGTACGTACAGTACACGGAGTCTTAGATGGGTCTCTTTTATGAAAGCTTTTTCTAAATAATATTTATAGATTATTTTATATTCACACTAATGCAGTATCACTGTTCTATCAGATTCTGAGATGTAACATGTGAGTTCCTACCGACATTGCACCTAGCTATATGGAACAGTAGCGGTAGTCAAATATTATAGTGCAGCTCTTGCATTGTAGAAAGGTGGAACACGTCTACGCGCGCGCGCGCGCGCGTGTGTGTGTGTGTGTGTTTGTGATTTCAAAACACGGCTACCTGCGTACCACGTCCACGCATGCAACATTACTTAATCAAAAATATACTCATCTATTCAAACTACAAATATTCAGTTATATATTTAAATTTAAACTATTGCAAACCAACAGATGTTTACTAAAACAAATTTCTTGCCTTTTTCATACTGACCAAATACAAGAAATTGAGATACAATACTGTAGATGGAGGCAACTGCGTAGCTGCTCTGGCTAAGCGAGGGCTTACTAAACCCCAACTTATTAAAGCGTTGTCGCGATTTTAAATTTGTATGTCGCATCTGTTGCTATTGTATACACTTAGTGATGATGATGTATACCATCGATTGTTATTGAACTGGACAATTTTTCTAATTAGACCGCAAGTTAATTTTTAGATTTTATATAAATAGGTTATTAATATATAAACCATAATATTATATGAACCTACCAAAATTAGGCCTTGCTACATCACGGATAGTTGTGTACTATTTGAGCTTACCTTTTATCATAATTGCGGTGTATGATGATACGACCAACACATTTTGAGACTTTCTTTCTTCCAAGTAATAGTGCCATCCGTATACGCCAGAGTCTGACTGATCCGTCATCGGTCCAATTTCCATTATGGTTTCGCCAGTACTTGTAGTCCGAGGCGAGGACACGCGAGTGTAAGGGCGGCCATCTAATGTTACTGACACATTGTGAAGTGTGAATTGATTGCGATTGTAATGTATGTCTAGTATGCCTGTATTGCCACTTGATAATTCTCCTGCCTCTGGTATATATTTGATTGCAGCAAAAGAGTCATTCCATATCTTTCCTAAATAGCAATCTATTAATATCAATGTTAAATAGGTGATTTACAAAATTAATGTGAGACATATGGGCACTAACAATTTTATAAATGTTTGTTGGACAAATGTGATATATACATGCACATAGAAAATATATATATGTGCTAATAATATATTTAATATTTATGATATATATATATATATATATATATATATATATATATATATATATATATATATATATATATATATATATATATATATATATATATAAATTCAAGAATAGGCATATAACAAAAAATTAAATTTAAAAGATTTGTGTCAAAAGAGATCGTATACTGTACATGCATGCCCGTAGGCTAGGATATTTACT
>NC_085091.1:6035183-6042683 GCF_963422355.1 Corticium candelabrum | reverse complement strand
GAAGGGGCTGATGTGATACCTTATCTTTCCTTGTAGTCTGCAGAAGCCACTCCTATGAGATACAGTGGAAAATCAATGCTCTATTTATCATTGACTTCTCTACCATTCTAGATACGTGTATACATGTAGCTTGTCCCTACCTGCAATGCCCCGTATCTGTATGCCTTCTGTAGGTAAGTTAGCGTAACAAAGTTGATTGTTTTCTCACACTCATGTTATCTAGTGTAAAAAGCACTTAGGCGCTATAATTGAGAGTTACAACTACAACGACGCGAAACATCCGGAGGGTGTACAACAATGGAACTTTGCGGTCGCAGCAGATATCCGCGACCATGCTTCGTCTTCCTCTGATCGTGTGACGTAGGGGAGTGTGCGTATTCGTCAAGCTGGAAAATTTTAGGTATCACAGAGTTGGGTTGATCGGTCCGCGATCTCAGTGGTAATTGATGATTGATAGGGCGTGGTCAAAAACTAATGTGATGTGGGTGTCGCAGCCACACGCTCAGCGTACTACTGTGTATCATACGGAACGCTGTGATGTGTCAGTCACGCAGCCCTAGCAACAACACCGGAGGGAAGCATAGAATAAACTAGTGAACACTTTGTTATTGAATCAATGGACAGTGTACATTCATTGAGTATGCGTGGAGTGTCGTAGTTTGTGGGAGTTTACTAAACAACGAGGCGTAGCTTAGGAGCGTCAACTGCAAGTGCGTTGAGTTTGACGCACATGCAGTGTTTTCGATCCGCCTCCAATTAGGGCCCTCATCAGCGTCGACACTCGGCCAGAATGTCGAGCAAAGGAAGCGGTAGGTCTTGTCAGTTGCACTAACGTGTCCGACACGTTTGAGTCTGTGAAGTTGATCTGCACGGTTTTGAGTTGGACAGTCTGCAGACGTTGTTGTGCAGTATGATGACAAAGCCTTCGCAAATTATCATGACTCGAGTGAGCGAAATTATAAATATAATTTAATTAAATATACAAAATCGGCTCTGGACGTACATTGTCTGACCTACTTTCTTTCAAGCCGTGGCGTAACACAATTTCACAGCAGCTGCACAGATGGAAGGCTGGTTTCTCACTTCGGATAATAATTTTCTCATTAGATGTAGAAGTCAATAGAATGAAATTAGGTGGCGAAGACCACTGCTTTAATTAATCTACGTCCCACTTAGAGAAGACATGCAGATGGTGGAGATACACATGGACACACACACACACACACACACACACACACACACACACACACACACACACACTCACACAAGCAAAAAACAAAAAAATTAATAAAATTACACTGAAACATTTGTTTTAAAAATTAGTGACCACTGCTTTAAGAGCTCTCACTAGACAAAACAAAGCAATGCTTCTAACTCTGCTTGAAACTCAGAAAAACAAACCACAACTTGCCTGCATTTGGCACGATCTCATGCACTGTTGGCACTAGAACACGTGACTAAAACGATTTATGCATTTTGGCAAATTTGCAGTCAAAAGGGATGGTCCAAATCTAGTGCGCCAGCATTTTGCTGTACAATAATAATGTTTGATTTCATCACCTACAAATCTAAGCGATGTTTGAGTACGCAAAACTCAGCTTATCTTTGCTTGTCTACCAGCATAGAGACAAACACAACAGTAAATAAGTGATAGTGAATCAAATAGGACGAGGAAGACTAAAAAAGACCATACGTGGAAAATATTAAATAATAAATTAAAATTATTTCATATACATTTTTTCAAAAGAGCGTTATAATAAAATTAGTCAATTCTCTTGTCTTACTTTAATTAAATCAGTGCACCAAAATTTTAAGTATGTTTCAATTAATGCATCGTTGGTGGAGATACACTTTAATAGGGGCTCCGTGGACTCTCGGCCCCTAGTTCCTGCTCCGACAGCCCCAACTGTTTCTTAACTAAGTGACTGGCTCTCGTGGGGCACTTCCTTTTCTATTTTATGAAGCGGCCGGGTCATTACAGACACTGACATTTGGTCTTAATGCTCGCTGAAAAGCGCGCTAACAAATCTTTCTCTTTAATTACAGTGGCGTAGGAAGATGTTAACTAGCGAGGGGGCTTACCGTGAATGTCATCATGAGTAAACAAAAAGACTACCTCGCTTGCCCGACCATATACAGATTTTCAAAAGTTACTTGCACAAAAATTTCAATTCATAGACTGAGCGACAGGCTTCAGCCCTCATTTCCCGCTTCCTACGCTTGTGAATTAATACAACAAAACGTCCAGAGATGCATAACCAAATTACATAGTTAAAGGAAGTAGGCCTTTTGGTTAGTGCATAATTGAACGTTTTCCTAACCGGTAAAATTCTGGATGGCCGAATAGCAGAGTATCTCAAAATGGTGGTCAAGGTGTGTGGAAACATCTCTTTCTTACCTGAGGTCATGCATGGTTGTGATCTTCTCTTGCTTCGTCTGTTTGTTGTTTGCTGGTTTCTTTGTAAGAATATGAGCGCTTAAATAGTCCGGGGCTCTAAATGATTGGCATATATTCACTGTGCTATATACCTAGTGAGAACTGCAATCATCAAAAAATCATTTAAATAGAACCTTCTGTGTAAGCTTGACAAGAGCGATGACAGAAGGACAATATGTTTACTCAGCAACTCATGCAGGAACAAGGAAGAGATCATGATAATAAACACGATAAAAGCGTTACAAATTCACGTTGGTCTGACATTCCGGTGTTTTGTTTTCGATGTTTACTTAATTATATACAACATTTGTAAACAAACTGTATCAAGCAAAAATCGATGCCCACGCTACAATGACTGCGCCCTGTTAGAAAGCAATACCATTCATTTTATTTTGAGACGTACATACGGGTATATCAACGCAGAGGAAATCAAAAGCGTTACATTGTTCTAGACGAGAGCTCTGTGATGTTTCACAAACACTCCGATGCTTTTTTCACGTTCTTGATTGTGCTGTGCGCTCTACAATATACTCAAGGTACCGATTATTACTTGTTATAGTTAGCACCAAAACCTTAGACTCAAATAGATACAACAGAAGTTTTGTTCACCATCGACGTCGCAGCTAGCCGCCATGCAGCAACTTGGAAGTAGTTTTCCTCTGAATTTATTAGCTACTTGAATGTTTATACAAAATAAATGTGCTGTATAGTTAGTGTACTTTGCGTCACTCTTGAACGTTTTACAGGATTAGTGTCAAATTGTAAACTTTAAGAAACAGACGTTGCATATTTTGAGTGTTTAATTACTAGATACTAAACACTGAAATTGCGCAAACATTAATATTAAATTTTTGTACTTTTATTTATTGATTTGTTTTGTTTTGGAAAATATTTCTAAATTGTTTGTTTACTGCTGTTTGTCAGGGTGTTCTCTTATCTGTGCGAATGGTGGAACGATTATGGATTTGTGTAGCACTTGCAAGTGTGCTCCCCAGTGGACGGGACACAACTGTTCAAGTGAGTAGTTTTGGTAACTGCAGCACAAAGTCTAGCTAGACATGCAGGCACGCATTAAGAGATATAGCCGGTAAGTGACATCCTGCCTAACGTCGTACTCAACCGGATTTACTTTATGTGTTAGCACGTCTTGTGGACTTCCTAGAATATCCCAGTACCTAAACCAGCGATTGCGACGAGAACTTGACGATTCTACATATTGATTGTTCCGCTCGTCGTCTAGCGAAGGCGGTTGTAACACGTCGAGAATATGCTGAAACATGGCGGCCACGATGGTGTTGTTGTGTTATAACGGATATCAAACGTAGGTGTACACGTACGTGTACGACATCGCACTATCGCTTGACAAAATAACTAGCTAATCTTTTAACGGTTTTGTCCAAAGGCTCAGAGAATGGTGCAAGGTATGATCAGCGGCGTAGCGTAGTCCTCAAGTTTGCAAATTGGACACTAATAAATTACCCTGCAAAGTCACGCCCATTTTTACTTTTTACTTTCACAGTACATGGAAGTCGGCATTAATTGCCGGGACAGTGTAATGGATCTCACTGTTCGGTAACCTGAGGGAAACATGACGCTCTTACTTGACACGCCTACAAAGATTGGGCATCGCGGCGTCAGTCTCCCGGATGCTAAGCCAACTAGTGTTTCTTATTTCTAGTAAATAGTATCGATTTCCGGTTACAATTGGACCGAGGAACTGACTGGTGTCAGTGTGCTTTTTTGATGCGGTCCAGGCGCGGATCCAGGATTTTTCAAAAGAGAGGTTGCACGTTTGGATAGACCACGCCCACTTTAGTCATTACGCTTGTATTGTCAGAAGAGCAAATAATAGCTTACATAGAGGTTAGGTAAAGTAAATGGCAACGACTACGGCAAAATATTTTTAGGAATGCATGAGTCATGCATGCTATAAACTCCCTAAATCATCAAAAGTATTTAACAGAATCTATATGCAGCATCATGCCTATACTACTTGTACTTAACCGTTAATTAATTAAGTATATTATGGTGTAGTTATATCTCTTTTAAACAAAGACAGAAGGAACAATCTCCGTGGATAATTTTTTAGGAAAGTGTGACAAACTTCGTTTACTGGTACCCGCTTTTCGTAATGCATGGCGATAACTGCTAGGTCGGCAAGACGCATTTCTGCCATTGCAAATCTTGCATAAGTCTTCAGTTTCCTCAGTAGAGAAAATGACCTCTCCGCTTCTGCACTTGTGATAGCCAGTGTACATGCTATCAATAGCAGACGATGAACGTCCGGATACATCTAAGAGTCACAGGCTCCCAAGACCAGGAGAAGGTTGTTGGGTATGACTTTTGTTCACTCTTGCTCTCTTTCTCTTCTTTCTTGCAATTATTGGTATTTGCCTTGCCATACTGACTGCCACCTTCTCACTTCACTTCTTAGAGATTTCGGGAATGGAAGATCGGTTTGCCAGTGCAACATTCCATCTACTCTTTCCATTGGGTCAACATCAGAACGTACCAGAGGGTAGGCACTAGACACAACAATGCTTGAATATTATCTTGATCACCATTAAATCGTTCGCGCAGCTGCAGAAGCAGAGACTCTAAGAGGGGTATCGCAACAGATCGTTTGTAGTGCTCTGTCAGGCTCTGACTACTGGCTCTGACTAGGTGTGTTGCTTCATTTTCGCTGTAAATTCGGTTTTCTTGGAACAAATTCAACGGATCCAATACTGTCTGCGAGTCGCAGAATGTCTTGATACCACAAGTCAATACGGTTGTCTATATCTTGCCTTGTTGCCTCAATTCTTTCAGTTACTGAGTGAACCATTCCATACGCAACAAAGATATCCTGGTCACGAGTCTGTAGTTTCGCTGCCAGATCTCTCACTTCAACAAGAATCTGCTTAGTTATTGTAAATACAGCAACTGTTTAAAATAAACACAATGCAGCTTTAAGACCTTATACTTTAGCTCTGGTGTCTCTATCCCAATTTCATATTCCATCAGTAGATTCTAATTCTAAGTCTGGATAATCTAGAGGGTATAAAATATTGTCTAAAAACGTGACAAGGGCTTTATATATTTCTAAAAAGACGTCGAAGCACGTATGACGCTCTGTCCAACGCGTCTTGCAGAGTCCTTGAAGTTTAGTGTTAGCTGATTCCGGCAGGTACATGCTTCCGGTTAGCTCAAACATGCCCTTCATATTCGTACTGTGTTCCAAGGAAAGGAAACAATTACTGACGACCCCAATAACATTTTTTGCCTCTTGCACTTTACAAGAGACAGCTATAGACAAACTAAGGCAGTGGCAATAGCAGTGCGTACACAGAGCCAATGGAGACTTCTTTTGATCTTGGCTTGTACACCACTATTTCCGAATGACATCACGGACGCTTCATCATAAGCCTGTCCACGGATATGGGATGGATCGAGAGACAATGACTCATGGAAAGCAATTCCAGTATCTTCGAAGTTATTATAGACGCCGTGGCTCTTTGTAAACACAGGAAACTGACAAAGCATTCCTGACTATGAGGATCTCCTGGAGCGGACAAGTCAACAAATCTCAAACAGACTCCAAAAATTTCCTGGTTGGCATGAGGATCGGTCACTTCATCAGCTGTAATTGTTAACGGTAAACTATTTTCTCTGACTGGTTTTGTCAGGCGTTCCCTGATTTTGAAAGCGTAGATATTCAAGATTTATTCTGAATAGTCTTGCTGGTATACCGAGCATTATTCTGGCTCTGAACAACATGTCTTTGAAGGACGGTGCTTTTAGGATAAGAGATGTAGTGTGGCTATGAAGTTACCTCGGTTGACATCTTCATTAGAGAAATCAACTTTGTCGTCACGATGGCCTCGAAGAGGTAGGCCTTGCTTAGCTAGAAAGTCAACAGCACTAACAATCTCCCTGAGATATCTTTTGGTTTCCTTTTGTTGATCACCTTCCTTCAAATTTATTCGAGAATCTCCTCAGGCTGAGGGATTTTCAAAATTTAACCTAAAAAGGTCTGCTCCTAGAGCTGCACCATGATGCTTGTCACTCTCTGCATGGCGACAAAGGACACCGTTCTTTCCAAGAGCTTCTCTATACGGTTCATGGTAAGGCGATAGGTCCAAAACGCCAAGCTTTGCACTCCTGGCGCCTCCTCCACCTGGCTGCTCAAGAAATAGTATGCAGAACTTACAGATTCCCCCGTCAAGGAGTTTGCTGTACACCACCCAGGGGAACTTCTCCAGCCATGAGTGCTGAAAACTGACGGTCTAGACTTCCATATTCTTTGTCACTTTATGAGAGCGAAGGCGGAAAGAAGGAGAGGGTTTCCAATGTGAGTGAAGAAACTCCGTCTTCTTGCTGTCAGGCAATTCTTGAGCTAGCTTTCTCAAGTGGAGCATAGAACCACTGAAGGCCTTTGCAAGGAATCCTAGATCAATAAGATTTCCCTCCGTATCACTAGAAGGAGCAGCGACATCTATATTGCTTGCCACACTCGTTGAAACCTTCTTGCGGCTTGGATGCAAGATAGAAAGGCTTGACTCTGACGGATGGCCCTTGTCTGCATACTTCTAATTCAAAAATTGTCTTGCCTCTCCAGAAGTCTACCAGTTAAACAGGGCTGGACTATTATTGATTAACACACGATATTATAAGATATTGTCATGTAAATTCTTAAATTGTTGGCGCGCTATTCAGAGAGTGAACTGCACGACAGCATTACAGTTTAACGCAGCTTATAACAACTGAGTCAGACTCACAGTGACTGAGTCTTACTCTGACCGGGTATATTATGCAGGCTTTGTTGGAACACACGTTAAGACAGATCAATGAGAAGCTTGTCTATAAGCATAGGCATAGGAGCTTGCAGAGGCGCCAAAGGGCACGTGCCACTTCACTGTTTGATTTTGATTTTGATTTTGATTTTGAAGTTTGATTTTGGTCAAGTGTAGCTAATAAGTAAACAGAAAATATACTGTGTGGCAGTGCCCCCTCAGTTGTAACAATGCTTGATGTTGTCAGTCCTACGTCAGTAATGGGTACTTGCGGTCTGTTGAGTCTGTCAC
>NC_085091.1:5990183-6030183 GCF_963422355.1 Corticium candelabrum | reverse complement strand
GCCCGATGTGTTGGACCATCAGTCTATGCACGAAAATGTCAGCCACAAACTGGGTGTCCGACATACGGTATTAATCTGGCGATTAAATAATAGTTAAATATTGTTAGTGTTTGCATTACAGAAACAAAAGCAGCAACAACTACTTGGACATCAACTAAAACTGATCACACAACTACAAGTAAGTTGTTGTTAATAATTAAATATTCTTAATATTTAATAATAAATTATTAATTAATAATTATAAATATTAAGCGAATTGCATCGTTATAAACGCGTTATTACTACAGGTATCTACACAGCTGCTGTAAATACTTCACAAAAGTCGGTTAATGCTCTTGACAAACGTCCAACAGATGGTGACTATTAAATGAAGTGTCGTCTGTCTTGGCACATTTCCACGTCGTTTATCTGTTTTCTTTATCTAGACAGTAAACAAACTCTGTCTCAATCTGCTGCAGCAGGGATATCTGTAGCAGTGATATTCATCACTGCAGTTTTTGCTCTTGCCATGTTTTTCTACATTATGTGGCGACGTAATAAACAAAAAGCACCGAGCTTACCCAGCCTAAGTACTACGTCGCCAATCACGAACAGAAGCGAGGCATTTCGCAAGATACCACAAAACAATTCCACCTCTACGGAAGAGACAATGCCAAATAAATTGTCAATTAGATTTCAACCAGTTGTCACTAGTGAGACCCATAGTTCTGGAATTTCGGAAACTGAAGTGTTAAGAAGATATTCGACGCCCTTTAACAGTCAACCTGTAAACGTGAACCTGGCTTATATTGCAACAAGGACGGAACAGAAGGTGCACGAAGAATCTTGTCCAATATACGAAGAGGCCATTTAGTATTGGGCGCTATAACAGCGAACTACAAAATGATTGGTTTGTTGCATGCTGCAGTGTTGTCAAATTATCAATGATTAGATTAGCTAAGGCATAATTGCATTTATTACTCTGGGCGTCGGTACATGCATGTTTATCGATATTTGAAATACACGATAGTTGCGCATGCGCAACTTAGATTTCAATTACGTCCTGTCGACTTGTTGTAGATATGTGTACGTCTATAATTTGCACTAGACCAAATTATCCTTCGTTAAATTTATTTGTGAAATAAGTTATTTATAAATTAAGGAAATTTATTAAAAGAAAATTTAGTAACGTCCAATTGGCTTTGAAAGTCTAATGTTACGTACAGAATGTCTCTCTCTACCAGATCATGCCACATTAACCAGATCGACGCTGTTCTGCTTTTTCAACAACTAACTACAATTTAAGTAAAGAACTCATTGCACGTTGCACTGGCACTACGCTGGATCTAAACGACATTTCACCCTTTTGTCTACTAGATAATATATCAAGCCATGTCTACTTCTAAATAACATTACTTTATAACGATTTCCTTGTTGCATCGATCAGAGTTCAATCTGATTTAATTAACGTATGCCCTAGACCTTCTGACGCATACCATAAATGTTATACGGTTACAGTATGCCTATATTGAGAGCCTTAATCGCTCTGCATGTTTGATAAAACCTACCTAATCGAGCCATACATTCCACGTAGCAATGGTACATGACAAAGATTGCAAAATTATTTCTCGGCAGTTTAGTATCTGCTTTATTTTATTAGTATATTAGTTGCCTTGTTTGCCAATGAGATTATGTTGTTTATAAATATAATTTTGTTTCAAGCATTTTGTCGCTATGTTTCCGATATATATTTTCTGTTTCACGAGCCGGAAGACCCACGCACATGTCTAACGACTCACTCCTAGCTATCACTCTGACGTTCGTGTCGAAGTGTTGTTTATGAACCCTTCAGTGTTCAATCTATAGCCAGAAGGGAGCGATGTGTAACGGTACCGTATACGGGTAGCTACAGATTGTGTTACGTCACTAACTTACAGTACTAAGTAAGGCACTGTTCTAAGAAATAGAACCTCTCTCAATATTAGTGTATCACTATAAGGAGTGTGTTTGTTTTGTGATCTTCCACATACTGCGATACTGTTACGTAATAGAGACAAGTTGCACCCACAGTTACACGACGCCTTTCTCTACTGCTCTATCCAGAACCACACTTAATAGCTCAAAGGCTCCACATAGACATAAGCAACATCACACAGACCCGCGTGATTACGCACCTTAAGACACGTCAAGGCAACTATTCCATCCCTGTTGCTACGGTAACACATAAAACAACACCTCGCATTGCAGACACTTCGAATAAGATCATACTCGTGGCAAACAGATCAATGAAAGTTGACTGCGCCCACTGCCGTAACTAATCCGCTGGTACACCGTACCTTTTCTGCCCTGCCTTGCCCTCGATAGTTTGATGTTTGGTTTCCCGGAAGATCAGGAATTCGAGACTATCATCTGGCGCAGTGCCCTACCAGTGGCGGCGGAAGCTCCTGCAAATTGAGGATGCCGCAACAAATTCCTAGAGTCACTTAACCATGCGCTTGTTTGAGAAGCTACTATCCTTAAAGGCTTTATATAACTTACGAATTTCGAAACGTTTACGATATCCATTATATAATTATTCTCATACCAAACACAATACATGATTCCGGTAAACAATTACCAACTAGTACTAAGGCCCTCAAAGTACTTTATTCGCTTGTCGGTACAAGAAACAAAATATGTCACAACGTCTACCAAGTTCATATCATCCAGTAACCCTTTGTGCTCATTTAAGAATGAACAGTTATCTAGCCTCTTCTCCGTCATAGTGGATCATAGGTAAGTCAGTAGCCTCCTAAGAGTTAAGAAGGCTCTCTCTAAAGTTGCAGGTGTTAAGAGTATTGTAAGGTAAGATAAAGACGCAACAGCTTGTGAATTTCGGTTACCAATTTTCGCGTCAGAATAACACTGCCTCGAAATGCCCGAATCCGCGTGGTGGGCGTTGTATGGCTGGCAGAATACGATCGACGGAGTCCATGATCTGTGCGCGCGGCCTAGCTGGTGATTGCATTGGCAAACATATTGCAGAAGTACTTGGTTCCATTTTAGGAAATCCAATTATTGGGGGATCTCAGACCTCCATTTTGTCCATTCGTAATTTTGTCCTTGTACTAAAGCCTCCCATCTTTCACCGAGTAGCTATTCCTTGCTCGCCTCAGTACAAACTGCTCTGGTTTCGTTAGTCTGTCTGGATACTCTCCATTTAGAATATACGCGACCAGTCTCTCATATTGTTCCTTATCCATCATGCGCGCCAATTTTGAATGGTTGAAGAATGCGCTCTTGCCGTGTCTTTGATGTACAGTCCAGTGACATGTGTGCAAGAGCCACACAAAACACTAGGGATATATGTGAGGGAAAACTTGTAACCTGGAAAAACACATATTAAACAGTTTAACTGACAGCGATCATGAGAAAATCTGTATAAGCAATTAATTTTAGAATCATCATGCTGCTACGGGACACGCCCGCTTCTCGCTGCCTTTTCTAATTAATTAGTTGGTCTTGTTGTCATTAACTTTTGGTAACTCCACAAAAAAATCATGGGGACGCGGACGAGCATAATCATTCAATGATTCTTCTGTCGTGTTCCATTAAGAGTTTCAAATTTGTGAAAGACTTTTTCACACTTGCAATTAGAAATGAGCTTGCACTTAAATAGATAACTCTTCTTTACTGTACATGTGACAGTCTTGCTCCACACCAGACACGTACCCAGGCCTCTTCGCGCTAAACAACTCAATCGTCCTTAAGCTAATTCGGGACTTTCGTCTGCACTGCTCATCTTGTGGGTAAGGCAACTTCATAGACAGAGTTTTGTTCTAGCCTCGCTCAAACGCAGTGTGGATTGCAGCCCTGGATGGGGGATACGCTGCCATCACCGTACCGCTACATTTACCAGCAATTTCGGGGCTGCAATCCACATTGACCATGTCTTTGGTATTTGCAGCAAATACATGAGTATGCTTATCAATAAGTGTCGACAATAGGCATTTGCAATCCAGTTTGAGCTTCTCATCAAATTGCACGTTGTCTGACGGTTTACATTGCGGTTCAGTGTTTGGCTTTGACTTACAGACAGCAGTGCCGGACACATCACCGTGGTTGGTCTTCCATGACTTTCTTGGTGCATGTAGCGGTAGACTTTTGTCTCCTACATTCTCAGTTATCGGATCTGAAATCACAGGTTCTGTGTCCACTGACGTTAACACACCTCCTCTACCGCTGAAACCGTTAATTAAGCTCACAAACTCAGCTATTTTCAAGATCGGTCACTTGGCTGACGATGTGGGATATTTATCCTAAGGTCACAGAAGCGGACTGGAAATCAATGATTGCTCCAACACAAGATAAGAAATCCGTGCCCAAAAGAATATGGTATGAAAAGTTCTTGACAATCACTAAGTTATGAGTCAGCTGCTAATTTTCCCTACTGTAAATGAGACACAGAGGACGCTTGACATATGTACGTCATTTGCAACTGAATAGGGATTACTATTCAACAGCAAGAACAGCTTTGCAACTTTTTTCGTCAGGAATCTGAGAATCTTATTTTAATCCCCAGTTGGCACTTGATGGCTGCTTTCTTTTATTCAAAGCAAACATATCGAATCTAGGCGTGAGTATGGACTCATTTCTACAACTTCGACATATGGTGGAGGCCAGAATTAGGAAATTCTTTTGAGCGGTGAATGCAGTTCTGGCACAAATCGGTGGTGTATGTAGATCTGACAAAGTATGGTTAAAAATTGTATACATGAAACTTTGTCAGGTACTGGCATTTGGCTCTCACCTTTGGAATAGCCCTTTTCTGCGGGCGTGGCACTAACAACGTCATCGCGGCTTCTGGAACATTTGGGTGCTACTTTGATGTCTTGGCGTTTGTTAAACGCGTGAGTTTGTAGCGAAAGCGAGCAGTTTTCTTTTCGAACTTTTACTAGCGCGTATAGCGATGTATCGAATCAGGTAAGGCCCTATTGGGACCCGACTCTTGTGTGTTTTGCGTCTCTTGCAGACATGAACAACCATTTCTGATCTCTGTCGTGACTCTGCCACGTCATTTTGAGTGTTAATGTAACATCGGGACTTGACAGACTTGAACTGTGGGTACAAACCTGCGTACGTAGTAGAATACGTGTTCTGTGTGTGTTGGACGTTGTAGTGTAGGTAGCAGGTAGGCAAATTGCTGTGAGTAATTGAGTATTATTACTACACCATAAATATAAAAGTGAACAGCAAGTGGTAGTGTGTTGTCTCCTGGAGCATGTGACACAGTAGACCAGAATGATAGTGAGGCCAATATATTGACATATATAATATATACAAAGAATAAATGTTATCATTACCATTAATTGTACTGTATTAATTAGCACAATTTGTTTCTAAATAGACTGCTTAGTAAGTTCCTGTATGATGTGCCATCAGTAAATAGTTGTGATACAAACATGACATGAGCAGATGAGCTACATGATGTATTGCAACCAATGACTAAACAGTGTGGTGATGTTTATAGCCTGAGAAAACAGATGACTGCAAACACCTATCTGAAGGACGTTCTGCTAATTAATATTTCCGTTGCACCAATGATGCAGGTCAATTCTGAAGAAATCTCTCGAAACGATTGCGGTAAACTTCAATGTAGAGTATATTTCTTCGCAACCACCAGTAGATGTCATTCAAACAATAATACAGAATGTTGATTCATGTGATAAATGTTGTGAACAAGAGAAAGGTCTATCATCTCTAGGCCCATAGGGAGACGAACTATAATTAGAACAAATCATTCAAAGGTAAGACAATGTTGCTTCTTTGATTGGCTGTCTGCAAATGTTGTATGTCTCTTTGACCAGTAGTTAATTGAACTGGCAGCTTACTTTAACAACTTAAAAAATTAAATAATTTAACTGCAGAATCCTGTGTAATAAAAAGGTATTTTCATCATCATCCTGAAATGCCTCAACTCTTCAATTCCCTTCCATCCTCATTCGACGTTCAAGTTACATGATGCAGTTCTGCTTTTCCTTCAATTCCTGCTGCAGCTCCCAAAATGATGCATTGCACAGTCAGAACTCAAGATGAAATCATGCATTCCCTTCCTACCTTTCAGTAAGAATGCCAGCAGACTAGTCTAAAGACTTACTCTTCACATCGGTCATTCCCTAGACGACGCACATTCTAGGAAGTATTCAGGAGGTGCAAACCAAACCATTTGGTAAGTGCGTATACCACACGCGCGCAAAACACATATAATCGATATTGTACTACGTACGCAAGTTTGTACCCACAGTTCACGCCTTTCAAGTTTCGATGTTACATTAACACTAAAAATGACGTGGCAGAGTCACGACAGAGGTCAGAAAATGGTTGTTAATGTCTGCAAAAGACGCTAAACACACAAGAGTCGCGTCCTAATAAGGCCTTACCTGATTCGATACATCGCGATGCGCGCTAGCAAAAGTTTGAAAAGAAAACTGGTCGCTTTCGCTACAAACTCTCGCGGTTAACAAACGCCAAGACATCAAAGTAGCAACCAAGCGTTCCGGAAGCCGCAATGACGTCATTGGTGCCACGCCCCCAGAAAAGGTCTATGACAGAGCTGATGTATCATAGATGGTTAGTCAAGCATTTTGAAACGGTGTCAGACGCGGGCTTGGGATGAGGAAGTATAAATCCATTCATGATCGACTGAACGATGGTTTCCAAGAAGCTATAACAAGAGCTAAGGACATGAAGCTTAACTATTTACAAAGAGCAGGACAGTCGGTTAATTATATAGTGAGAGGTCTATTTATGTTAACTGTAGATGAAAAGTTGCATGTAAGAATGTTGTAGATATATTGTAGTTGTGCTGTCTGTTGCAGTTGGTGTATGTCGTAGTCTGTTGTACATCTTATGTCTTAGTTAAAATCTTGCACCGTCCGGCACCAACGTAGTAGCCGAGCCATTTCATTCAGCAACAACGTCTTCATTCTCCGCCGAGATGTTAGAGATACCTCACTTCTGAGGCAGACGCCACCGGTTCAGTGGAAGTGACCGCAACTGGAAAAACGCGTATTGTTATTCACAGCATACAAAATGCACGGCGCTGTGCTGTGCCTTGGTTTCCCAGTGGTACAAGCCCGCTATGCTTTGCTGAGTAGGCAGTGATTAGCTATAAAGACTAGACTTTTTGCTTTGAAAATTGAAAACTTTGTTTGAGGCAAACAAGTTAGTTATTTGAATATAGCAGCTGGGATACTTGTTTTGAAGATAAGACCAATTAGGGCAAATACCAGCTGCAACACTGGTTGTCATGCACCGCCCACTATTTACGTCAGGATGTGTTGGTAGTTTTGTTTATGGGTGTGAGCATGTAGGAAGATCTAAAGCGTGTCTTTTGTGCCTGAAAATTTGTTGACAATATTTTGTGAAGGGAAGCACGCCTAACCCGTTTCAACCTTGTGCATGTGGGCGTGGCCATAAAACTCGGCATGGGGCGCTTTCTCTGATGTGCCCTAGACAGTTTCTGGCGACACCCTTGTTAGACCACTATTAAACAGACCTGTCAACATCGACATATTGAAATGTAACCAGACTTTTGCTGAGTCTATTGACTCTGTTATACACGACATTTAGACAACAAACACCGATGGAAAACGAAAACATTGAACGTCATTGTCCTCACACAGCTAGCAAAGAGAGTAGTGTGTCACCCAAACGAGTATGAGTCTAAGACAAAATGATTGAATCAATGGCAATGTCTCCCAGCGTGTCATTACCGACAGTAGCAACAAATACAATTCGTGATTTCACGTATGGCTGGATTGGACCAATCGTCACTGACGCTGTATGCCACTTGTTACCCTGATCTCCTCTCTGAGTCCACAATGTGCTTGGTACCTTTCTCCCATCCTTGTCATATCGTCGCTGGTGTACTCGGAGACTGCCAATATTGGGGCCAAACATGTGGTAAGCAAATGACAGTTTGGTGGGATGAGACTTTGCCATGATGGACACACTACGCAACACTGCTGCTTGTCCTTCACCAGCTAGCTTGGAAGTTTCCAAATAAATATAGTAGCCTGGGCACAAATTAGCAAGTCACGCCTCATCAAATTACAAACAAATTAGTCATTATTCAGATCTACTTAGATTACTCACACGTCAAAGGACAACGTATGAGAAATAATGTGCCCACAAACAGACAAAGTCTAAGACATACAGAGAGAGAGTGCATTGGCAATTAATAAAGTTGGTTATCATATTTCTTTGATTAAACACCGCCTTCTTTTAAATACCGCAATGGAGAGTACAGATAAAAATTAAACACAGCCCTTGAACAAACGCCGCATTTTATCTATTGCTCTTTTTAAACGAAAAATCACACAACTTCTTCGGAAGCATAAACGAGTCAAACATCATTAGACTACTGAGACTGTTTCACTTCATTATATGTGAAATGCGTACAAGTACCGTAGGGGTTATTGTCTTGAAAAATTGTCAAACCTGCAGCGTGACTCTTCTAAAAATAAACAGATGTAGAGAGCCTTTGACAAATCAACAAGGCCTTTAAACAAATGCCGCCCTTGTTTAAACGCCGCAGCATTTAATCGAAGAAATACGCGTATTCAAGCATTTGTGCATGTTCTTAGGTGGTACTGTGGACAAACACATTTTGTGAAGACAGTGCCGTCAAAATGTTTTATATTCAAGACCAGTCTATGTTCTGCACTCTGTTAATTGCTTTGTACCACATAGCCTCATACTTGCCCCTCTTGTGCTGTCCTGCCATGTTCCAGTATGATAGACAATGCTGGAGAGGGTCTAGGTTCTTTCAACCTACTTTCTTCCACCTAGTTTCATCCCACATTGTGTCAGCCTATGTCACTAGAAACCTTTCAGTTAATTAATTACAATGTAAACTACATTACGAATGCCCTTGCTATCTCAACAAACAGACTGTGATGTTAAACAAGGGAAAAGATGGCTCACATGTTTATGATCTAAGCACTCTAAAATGCAACTGGAAAGCGATTCATGGTCAGTGCACTTTTCTGAGGTCATTTCACATTATGTAAAGTTGTAAAACCGGTCGGATGAATCAGCCGTAGCTTGAACTTAGTCTCTATGTCGTTGTCGTGTCATAGAGGAACCAGGCACTTAGTCTATGAGCAAATGATAAAAAGCCTTAAAACGTGACCATCATTGCAGCTCTCGTCCAACTTTGATGCTTTGCTTTCAAACCATTTTTTGACTTAAATTAAAAAGGAATACGTATATACAAATGTTGCTCTTTCAAAGTTTTATCTCAAGTTATCAATTTTGAAGACTTTTCATAGAATGCTTGGTTTCTGTACTACAATGCAGTGTCGCAGTGTTTTCAAGATTCTTTCACGTCTCTATTGCATGACAAACTGTTGTTCATGTACCAGAATATAACGTTTGAATAGTAAGTTAATTAGGAACATGAAGCGACGCCATCCGGATGTACGATTTGAAGTGCTAAACGACGAAGGTGCATGCACATCAGTAACATATTAGTGGAAGTGTTTACAGGCTAGAAGTACAGTTGTAGCGTCAGATGTATCAGTGCTGTCAGAAGATGTTTGAGATAACTATATCTGTAGTAGATGTTTGCATGTGCAAGACAGAATGACCTGGGCCATGATGTCACAGCCATATTTATAATTTTTATGGGGTGACCTCTCTGTAGCCCCATAGTTCCTACACTGGTGCATATGGCCAAAGTTAATAAAAATGATATCACTCAAAGTAGACAACGTATATGAAAATGATAAGCACCGTTAGTATCTGTATGTTATAGAATAGCAATTTTGGCAATGTTACATACGCATTCTAACAGCTATAGCATCTGAATACGCAAGTGGCTCAGCGCTCCAGTCACAAGAATGCTGCAGAACACGGCGGCACTAAAATTATAGTATCAAGGTTCGTTCAGCCAAACATTTCTTATGATACTTCAGCCATTATAGGGTAAACTCTTGCCTTTCAAATTCCTTGTAGAATAATATGTCGAGCAGAGACAATTAAACAGCGCATCAATTTGTCCAAAATGTATTACATTTTAAGCCTACATTCCTATAAGTTCTCTTCATTGTGCATGCATTTACTTGATGTGATTCCACTTTGGTGCATTTGTAGGTAAAAATCATGTAGGTATTTGTGGCAAAAATCATGGATCTATAGTGGTAAAGGAAGACCCAATGCTGCTTCGGTTACAGCAAGTGTTGCACACGAAAAACATTCAAAACTAATGGAAACCTTTTCAGCTCATTTTAGCTGGTGCACGATAAGGTATGTTATGTGCGTTGTACAAAAACCTAATTTGCACGATGCTAACAGCATTCGATATCAAATTTTCTGCACAAGCAACAGTCACACAAATTATCTGCCTCCATGCCGTGATTCTTAGCAACTCCACATGCATTGTGCATCCACATTACCAGGCGGCCCTCCGGAGGCCTGTCCCTGTTACTATATACTTCTCCCAAAATTCCGTTTCGTTCATGGATGGTTCCTAGAGACTCGACTTCATTAGCTACTAAATTGCCAGATCAGTTGCTTGGTCAATAATTACTATTGGAATTACTTTCATGTCCTTGCTGCAGTAGCTGCTCATATTATGGTAATGGATCTGTACTTCAGTGCACTGATAAGAGGCCTACATACACTACCAAACAGCAAGATTGTGATGGCAATTATGATAAAGCTTTATGGGTTTTGAATTGCTGAAGTTACAATTGTTAAAATGTTGCTTTTCTTAAGTAAAGTAGTAGAAATATATAATCGCTTATAACCACATCACAAACATTGCTTTGCCTCTCCTCCGTCTGCTTACGGCATCAAATAGTTAAATTGGTGAAATGTGATTCAGAGGTCTTAGATAAACCTAAGACAAATCAAGTGCATTAAAATACTGCTACTGTAAGCTCATTTCTTTGGGAGACGGTCTGGAACTTCGAGGCTGGATCATAGACTAACAGCAGCCTATGAGGCTAATAAAACAGTGCAATTTCATCACTATGTTTGCACCAGGGTTTCTTCACACGTCCAGTCTTGGAACACTGTTTGTTGTCAATAGCCTTATTGGCGCTGATATTGTTAGTCCTGACTTCATACCAGTCCCTCTTTTGCTGTCGAGCTTGTATGACACAACAATGTCAGAATGAAACTGGCACAACAGCATAAGCGAGTTTGGTAAAGACTAACTAAATGCAGCAATCATGACCCAATGTCATCATGACACACTGTCATGTATGACATGCCACTGGTTGTAAGTTTCTTAACGTCGTGCAAGTACAAAGTTTTAACACATGTTATTATCAATCCAACGTCTATCCTTTAATGGTACTTGAAAATAAGGCAATATGCTTTCCAGGCAGATGACATACAGAAAACAACCAGAAAAATGTGAACAAATACATAAAATAAGACGACCAACGGCTAAATTAACAAAATGTCAACCGTAAAATCAAACATTCCATACCCGATCCTCCATATCCTGCCACAGGTCCAGTAGAATGAGATGGTGTTTCTCCCCTACGACGCAACCAGCCAACCTCATTCTCATTAGGGTTGCCTTCATTAATCCAATCACAGAGATCAGTCTCAAACGTACAATTCTTCAACTTGCGTTCTACACATAAAAACTACACGAGAAAACTAACCTCCATCAAAAAAATAAACATACTTATCACTTGAAGAATAAAACTTGTATTAGTTGTTCCTATGTGATTTTCGGTCAACAAAGTGTAGTTACCACTATCAGTCTTCTTCGCTGCCTCCAAAATAAATGTGATTTCAACAACATTAGTACGCATGCTTGCACCATTTTTTGATATAGGAACACGGACGATTTTTAGTATTGAAAGATACTTAGATGTTGGCAATAGTTAACATCCATTGCGGTAGATACCTAAGTTGGATAGCGTATTCTCTTGAGGAAGGTAGCGAGCAGTAAATTTGAGACGTAATTCTTTTCTGAATTTAACACGAAATCTAGATGAACCTCCTTGAAAAGCAACTGCTGGAGCCACCTTAACACCTATAGAAAATTTGTAACATAGATTCACATATCACAGTGATGTACAAACATGTTCAATTAAAGGCCAGTCATTATTGAGTGTTCGGGGTTTGGCAAAATTGACGGGGCCATAAGATTGAAATGCAGTAATATTCAGGAGCCACAATGCATTTGGGTAATCATAGGTCGGGGTCATATTTTTATTATGCTTTTAGGAACACTATCCGGACGTTTTTCGCGCTCGTGCCTCCAATACCGGATTTATAAAAATGTATGCACGAAATCAAAATCTCGAAATCAGAGACATGTAGCACAAAAACGCCAGTAGGTGATACCTTACCATAAACTCTACATTCTTAACGCACAGAATTTTGGAAATCGTAACATAGCTCAAGTTGGGTCGCAGCAAACAGTGATCGCCAGAGACAGCTTTTTTACAAATTGTACCCATGTGAAAACGTGTGAAATGCCTTTCAGAAAGTAGGTGTTCACAGCGGTGTTTGTTTGTGCACTTCAGATAGCATTCGGAACGGAAACGGTGGAAATATCGTATTCTGCAATGCCGCACACGAGTGGAAGCAGAACTGCAAGGGACAATGTTTCTAAGCAGAGATGTACAGCTGAAAAAATTCTCCCACATTGACTGTAGTTTATAGCACGTAGGGAAGACAACGATCATGGCAGATGTAAACTACGTGATGACTTGACTACACATCTAGCAATATTATCATGTGTGTCGTGCTCAATCAGATCAGTCTGGTTTGTAGAGTCTATTACAAGTACCGGAAGCAAACCCTGCTTCAGAAGTACGTAGACCATTACGGCTGTCTAGAAAGAAGACATGACTTTACGAAGGATTCGATTAGATCCCACAAGCACCGTTTTCTGTAAGTGCTGCAGGTTGTGATGACCTGGAATAATGTCCAACCACCGTGCAATACCTGCGTGCACTGTGCCCAAAGCTCCCAAGACCACCGGAACCACCAGTGTTTGACAATGCCACATGCGGCTTATCTCCACTCGCAAGTCGCTGTACTTCGCCAACTTCTCAGCATGTTTCTTGCCAATGTTGACATCAGCACAGTTGATATCAATAATAAGACAAGAAGTGGTCTTCCTATTTCTGAGACAGATGTCTGAACGATTGGCTTTGATCTTCCTGGCAGTGGGGATGGTGGTATCCCACATCATAGTATTGTCATCCGTCTCAACAAGCCTATCAGAATGATGCCGGTACCATCTGCTCTCCACTGGAACCCCAAAATGGCGACAAACATCCCAGTGAATGATGGAGGCCACCTGATTGTGTCTATCATTGTATTCCATCGGTGCCAAAGCACTACAGCCTGCTACAATGTGGTCGACTGTTTCGAGGCCTTCTCTGCACATGCCGCAAGTAGGAAAACCATCACGATGTAGAATCTAGCGCTCATAGTACCGAGTCCGAACAGCTTGGTCTCGAGCAGGAAAAAACAGTTCCTCAGTTGCAGCAAGAAGATTCTCTGCCTTTAGCCATTCGTAGGTCTCTTCATGTCCACAGGCGTTTGCTCAGTGAGACGTCGATACTTCCCGTGCATAGGCTTCCCGCTCCAGGACCGTACACGAAGAGAACTGCAATACGTACGGTAATGTTTCAGGCGCTTGCTCGAAGCCACCTTCAACCGATATGGATGCATTCCTGTGTAAGTTCTGCGACTTGTCGTCCGAAGCAAGACTCCTCTGCAGCTGTACAGTGAAGCAACAATCCATGCGCTTGATCGAGTATAAAGATTTTCCGGAGTCCACTCTCGTATCATCTGCATAAAAGGATCAGAACTGTCAGCAAGGTAACAGTTCAGCCTCAAAATACAAGATTGATATGTCGAATCAATCTGTTTTAACCCCTACCCCCATCACTGCAAGGAGCGTACTGTCGGTCAACGTCTGCAGCAGTATGGTGGACACCGTGCATAGAGAGGAGCTTTCTGGTCCGTCGATCGAGCTGCTGCAGGTCCGTGCATCCCCAATGAATGACGCCAAAACCGTAAGTGAGAACCGGTAGTGCAAACTCATTGATGGCTATAATTTTGTTCCGACCATACAACTCAGTACGTAGAACCACCTTCACTCTGCGGAAGTACTCTAGACCGGAGTCACTCCCACATCATGCTGTGCTGAATATCGTTACTCTCATTCACACCCAAGTATTTGTAGACTTGACCCGGTTCCAGACAGTTGATGGTGTCCGTTTTTCCTACCGTCAATCCAGAGTTGTGTCCAGATTGCCCGCCGTTGACAAAGTGTGCAACAGCACATTTGTCCAGACTAAAGTTCATCTGGATGTCATCAGAGAAGGCACGAACCGTGTGCAACAACCCATCCAACTGATCAGAGTTTCTGCCATACTGTCGTGCTCAACTAGATCAGTCTGGTTTGTAAAGTCTATTGCAAGTACTGGAAGCAAACCCTGCTTCAGAAGTACTTAGACCATCACGGCTGTCTAGAAAGAAGACATGACTTTACGAAGGATCCGAGTAGATCACAGTAGCACTGTTTTCTGTAAGTGCTGCAGGTTGTGATGACCTGGAATAATGTCCAGCCACCGTGCAATACCTGCGTGCACTGTGCCCAAAGCTCCCAAGACCACCGGAACCACCAGTGTTCGACAATGCCACATGCGGCTTATCTCCACTCGCAAGTCGCTGTACTTCGGCAACTTCTCAGCATGTTTCTTGCCAATGTTGCCATCAGCAGGACAGCTGATATCAATAAGAAGACAAGTGTTTGTCTTCCTATTTCTGAGACAGATGTCTGGACGATTGGCTTTGATCTTCCTGGCAGTGGAGATGCTGGTATCCCACATCATAGTAATGTCATTCGTCTCCACAAGCCTATCAGGATGATGCCGGTACCATCTGCTCTCCTCTGGAACCACAAAATGGCGACAAACGTCCCAGTGAATGATGGATGCCACCTGATTGTGTCGATCAGTGTAGTCCGTCGGTGCCAAAGCACTACAGCCTGCCACAATGTGGTCGACTGTTTTCAGGCCTACACTGCACATGCGGCAAGTAGGACTGACATCACGATGTAGAATCTCGCGCTCATAGTACCGAGTCCAAAGAGCTTGGTCTTGAGCAGCAACAACCAGTCCCTCAGTTGCAGCAGAAAGATTCGCTGCCTTTAGCCATCCGTAGGTCTCTTTCATGTCCACAGGCGGTTGCTCAGTGAGACGACGATACTGCCCGTGCATAGGCTTCCCGCTCCAGGACCGCACACGAAGAGAACTGCAACACGTACGGTAATGTCTCGCATCTGTTTCAGGTGCTTGCTCGAAGCCACCTTCAACCGAGATGGATGCATTCCTGTGTAAGCTCTGCGACTTGTCGTCCGAAGCAAGACTCCTTCGCAGCTGTGCAGTAAACCGACAAGCCATGTGCTTGATCGAGTGTGAAGATTTTCCAGAGTCACACTCCCGTATCATCTGCATGAAAGGATCAGAACTGTCAGCAAGGTAACAGTTCAGCCTCACAATACAAGATTGATATGTCGACTCAATCTGTTGTAACCCCCTACCCCCATCACTGCAAGGAGCGTACAGTCGGTCAACGTCTGCAGCAGGATGGTGGACACCGTGCATAGAGAGGAGCTTTCTGGTCCGTCGATCGAGCTGCTGCAGGTCCGTGCACCCCCAATGAATGACGCCATTACCGTAAGTGAGAACCGGTAGTGCAAACTCATTGATGGCTAAAATCTTGTTCCGACCATACAACTCAGTACGTAGAACCACCTTCACTCTGCGGAAGTACTCACGACGGAGTCTCTCCCGCATCATGCTGTGCTGAATACCGTTACTCTCATCTACACCCAAGTACTTGAAGACTTGACCCGGTTCCAGACACTTGATGGTGTCCGTTTATCCTACCGTCACTCCAGAGTTGTGTCCAGATAGCCTGCCGTTGACAAAGTGTGCAACAGCACATTTATTATTATTATTATTATTATTATTATGATAACCTGACGTCGCAATCATTAAAATTATAGCTAGAGAACTGGTACAATTCGCATATCTACACATTCAGATATTGACGGCCTAGCAGAACACACGGCACTCTATTTCTTGACTCACAGCTTCCCGTTTCCGTCTATCTTGTGCACTAGAAGGGCGAGTCTTCAAGCTTGTGCGTAATCTGAACAGTGCTCTTTTAATACTTATTTTTCATGTAGGAACAGACTCTCTCTATGAAATATTGTGTCCTTACATAGTTTGTCGTGCATTTTTAATACTAATTTAGCACGTGTTCAGTCTATAGTTCTAACCATTTTCTGTTCTGTTCTTTTTGTTTTGTTCTGCTTCCTCTTTCTGGTCTTTCTCTTCTATCTCGTCCTCTATTCCTCTTCCTCGTTCTGGTCCTCGTCCTGGTCCTCGTACTCTTTCCTTCTTGTTCTTCTTGTTCTTCTTGTTCTTCTTGTTCTTCTTGTTCTTCTTGTTCTTCTTGTTCTTATTGTTCTTATTGTTCTTCTTGTTCTTCTTGTTCTTCTTGTTTCTCTTGTTCCTCTTGTTCTTCTTGTTTTTGTTCTTGTTCCTGTTCCTGTTCTTGTTCCTGTTCCTGTTCCAGTTCGTGTTCCTGTTCTTGTTCCTGTTCTTGCTCCTGTTCTTGTTCTTGTTCTTGTTCTTGTTCTTGTTCTTGTTCTTGTTCTTGTTCTTGTTCTTGTTCTTGCTTTGTTCTTGTTCTTGTTCTTGTTCTTGTTCTTGTTCTTGTTCTTGTTCTTATTATTCTTCTTGTTTTTTTTCTTCTTCTTCTCCTTTTCCTTCTTCTTCTTCTTTCTATTCTTCTTCCTATTCTTCTTCCTATTCTTCTTCCTATTCTTCTTCCTATTTTTCTTCCTATACTTCTTCCTACACTTCTTCCTATACTTCTTCGTCTTCCTCGTCTTCTTCGTCTTCATCGTCTTGCTCTTGCTCTTGCTCTTGCTTATATTCCTCTTCTTCTAGCTCTTCTTCTTCTTTTTCTTCTTCTTCTTCTTCTTTTTCTTCTTCTCCTCCTTTTTCTTCTTCTTCTTCTTCTTCTTCTTCTTCTTCTTCTTTTTCTTCTTCTCCTCCTTTTTCTTCTTTTTCTTCTTCTTCTTCTTTTTCTTCTTCTTCTTCTTCTTCTTCTTCTTCTTCTTCTTCTTCTTCTTCTTCTTTGTGTTCTTCCTTTTTGCCTTCTGCTTGCTTTTTCCCCCTATTTCTTCAGCAACCAAACTAAGTCATAGTTTATTTGTAAGAGTTGTAAGATGTTGTTCAAAAATATTTGAGAGCAGGTGTCAATTTTTTGCATTTGTCTAATGTGTGAAACAAACGCGAGTCATAACGATGTGCCAACGCATCTACATCAAGAATAGTCAAACGCTTAGCTTCGAATAAGTTTAAATTACCATTTAGTCAATTTCAAGTTTTTTGCTCAATGAGTCCGCTTTCAATTCTCATCTGCATCGTAGTCGTTTTCTTCTACTAGACATTTTGAGCATGTTTCCCTTTTGTGTTATGCGATTTTACTATAACCAGATGCAGCGGATTTAGAAAATTTCTCAGCGTCCGCTAGAACAGCGATTGTGAAGAGTTCGAGTCAGACGAAAACATCTTGGACATTGTAGAAGTCAACGGTCAAGACTCAGATGACGATGATAAGTATAAAGATCGAAGTCGAAACAGTAAGTTTTGCGACAGTTCAGATGAACCAAACTCGTCCGTTTTAATCCAGCAACACGAGTACAACTCGCTTTAGTCGTCGCTTGCGCAGTTTTCGGCAATCTACATTCGCAGACATTTACAAAAATAAAACCTATAGAAGTATGTCAAACTGTTCATTGTACCTTCTGTATGTCTATATGCTGTAGATGCACACACAGTGACACACATGCACATAAACACGCAAGCACAAACACACAAACAGACACACACAGACACACACAGACACACACAGACAGACAGACAGACAAACAGACAGACAGACACACACACACACACACACACGCATACACACACACACACACACACACACACACACACACACACACACACACACACACACACACTCACACAATGGTAGAGGTCACATACATTTTAACCGTCAGGAATTGAGGGTCAAAATTTTTTTAACCCACACTGTGTAGGGGCTACATATTCAAATTTGTTGTCCTCAGCCAATTTTTGCCAACCTCAGACACCTAGTAGCGACGGGCCCTCACTCTCATGTCAACAGGTCTATATCTCTCAATATCTCCACAAGTAAGTGCCGGACAAGTAATGCCCTTGTTTTTCACACACTTTAGTGACCCATTCATACAAGTGCACCTCAGGCATCCTTTTTCATAAGTACGACTCTCTACACTATTACGTACGTGTGTTCCTATACAAACAAAACTCTTGCAAAAATGTCACAAGGTTAAGTAAATGAAATGCTAGAATACAGTATTTAGTGATAGCAAGTCAAAGCTGTGTAAAGAACAAGTTATTTTGCTTCCTTAAGTTGCGAATGTCTTTATAGCAATAGTACTAAAAGATAACAAAACATGACTATTTGTTCACTTACATCAAGACAAGCATACAAACTACTCTATACATGTCTACCAATCCTTTTAGTTGAAGACAAAAAAGAATCACTTTCTAAGTAAATTTTAGATTGATATTTGTTACTTTGACAATTTGTTTACGACATGTCATATCTGAATCAAGGAGACCTAATTCTACACATTTTATGTCAAATTTACCAATTTTAGGTAAATTCCTCTGTACTTACATCAAGTTCACTTATGTCATCAAGCTTGTTTATTGTCAAATAAAGTTGATGTAGAGTCTTCAATCTAATATCGGACAATTTCCTTAGCATACCAAACAAGAATTTCTTTTATCTAAAGGCGTTAATGTGAGAATAGTTACACAGAAACAAGGCGTGTTAGATTGGGCTTGATTGAAGTCTTGTTGTTCAAGTCTGACAATTTACAACTTCCGCTGTAGTTTATATATATCGGACACACCCATACTCTGGACAACGGTTGGTTTTTGCTTTTAGCTTAAAGCTTTTTGCACCTTTAGATAACTGTCACACGTCTTTTCTATATGCAGTGGTAGCAACAGATTTGCAGCTGACAACGTTGACTCTCAAGAGGTTGAAGGAGAGGAGCACATCCGTTGTGCCTGATTGGCTATAATATTGGCAAAAAATGCGAAGATTCTGTCAACGTTGACAACAGACATCTAGCAGCTTCCCGCCGAGTATGAATAGCCTTTTATTCGTCTCTCATGTTAAACGGCAAGCAGAGGTGGATGCAGGCATGGGCGCGAGGGGCGCGCGCCACCCCTTCAGGCAGACTAAGGCCTTTGTCTCTAGACGCTGTATCATACTATGTTTACAGTAGGTGTACTTAGCGCGAAAAGACATCTAAATTTAATGTATACAGCAAAGATAAGAGTTGACAAGATAAGACGTTCACAAGTCTTTGCCTCTTGATTTAGATCGGATTTTGAATCGATTTGCCACAGCACATCCTAGGCGCATGCTACTCGTTAGTCCTCTGCAAGATCATTTTGTGGACAATAGCTGTGATCTGTAGTAATTAATTAAGACTCGGAAGCATATCTAGAGAAGTCCAAAGACTACTTAGTTTCAATATTGGAAAGGCTTTGATTCTCTTTACACTGACAATTTCTGCATACGACGTTGATTTGTGCATATTATATGCCAAAGTCATCTTTCAAAATTAGAAGCGATGTGATCTCGTTGTTCGATTTTGCATTTAGTGATTGTGACTATACTTACAGTACATACTGTACGTGTACATACACATTACATGTGCGTGCGCGCGCGCGCGTGTGTCATTTATTCCTGCATAAGATGCCCTTTTTAATAAACAACTTTTGACCACGCCCACAATTAATTTCACACCGTCGTGAACCCCCTTCCGTCAGATCCTACATTTGCCCTTGGCAAGGAACTGGAAAGAGAACAGTCTTGAAATGCTTTAGTATTGCATGTATGCCTATTATATCTGCAAAATAGACAACTACTGTCTAAAAGACATGGGTACGTGACTGTTACTAACATTTAGTGACAAGTAGTTGTTGTAAACACACTACTCTAGCAGCAAGTAGCATAACGATAGTTAGGGAGCATTTGGGGTGAAGACGCTCATAGATGTGCGGGCGCACAAACACTGCTGCAGGAAAAGTCTTCAGCAGTTTTTTCTGAGCTGCCAACGTTTTGGTATGTGTCGTTATCTGCACAAATGGTTTTTTCTCTTCATGTGCAATTAACTGATAGGCACTGTACTCGATCGATCTGTTTGCTAACATAACAGCCTAAGTGTCTATCTCCATTGACTATAGCTTCATATTTCTGCAGACTAACACTGCACAACAGACTGTGTATACACAGGAATGAGGCAAGCATCTCTCCGTATGTTGTCTAGCAACAAGACAAGCAAAAAAATTGGGCTGCATCGTTGTTTTCCAGTAACATATCATTATCAAGAACTAGTATTTTGCATACAATTATTCAACCCAGAGTTTAATTATCCAATTTATGCATTTAGTTATCTGAATTGGGAGTTCAATTATTGCAAAGTGTTGTGACAAAAGTCTGAAAGGCTGCTGTTATGCAGCTGCTTAAATATCATCATTTATTAAATGTCTAAACGCAATACTTTGTAATTAATCTTGAACTTAGCGCAAATAAGTTGTATGCGCACGCGCGCGTGCGTGTGCGTGTGTACGTACGTTCGTTGGTGCGTGGGTGAGTGCGTGGGTGGGTGGGTGGGTGCGTGCGTGTGCGTGTGTTTGTGTGTGTGTGTGTGCGTGTGTGTTTCTGTGTGTGTGTGTGTGTGTGTGTGTGTGTGTGTGTGTGTGTGTGTGTGTGTGTGTGTGTGTGTGTGTGTGTGTGTGTGTGTGTGTGTGTGTGTGTGTGTGTGTGTGTGTAAAAGAAGCTGTCTTTCAGTCTCCCATGTAACATCTGAAGCAAAAAACGTGCTGTTTCAGTCAACTGTCTTATTAGTTCTACTACATGGGTCATCTTCTTGGGCCGTGACTAGAAGAGATATCACAAGGCTTGTCACATTTACAATTCAATTTCAACGTTTCATGCTGGGTACAGACAAGTTTAAACAACAATTGGAACGAATCACATCAAATGACATCAGACACAAGCTTGGCAATCTTGAAACTGCAGAAGACTCTTTGATGACTGAGCGGCTTAGATGGCTTGGTCATTTAGAACGTATGAATGATCATCGTCTGCCCAAGCAGCTTCTTCATGAGTGGCTACCATCAACTCGTCCTGCGCATTGGGTCAGACAAAGGTGGCAAGAAAAAAAATTGTAAAAGTCCTTAAAATGGTTGGCCTAGCAAGCACTTGGTCCCAGCTTACGCAGGACAGGCAGAAGTGGAAGAACGTCTGTGCTAGCAAAATTAACTTAGTAGTCACTTCAAGAGTAGAATTAGAAAATGACTAAAGTAGGCAGAAGGCTTGTGACTGAGCCGATCCCAGCAGTCGTCGAGACTAACAGCCTCTTTTGTACACTACCTGCAAGCGACTGTTTAAGTCACAAACAGGGAAAAAGGACACAATTGCAACAGAGGACAAAATCGCTCAGATCCTCGATAACGAGCAAAGGACGGAATCAAGTAGTCGGAGATGCGATCGTTTATTCACACGAGAGAGTGACAAGAAAAGACGTCAATGTCATCAACGTATTTAGATTTGTGACATATTTACTAGATAATGACTTCCTTTTTCTTACGCTTTTTACGTTTCACTATCATCCATGTGGATGGGCAGTTGAAGGTTGAAGGTGTGTGTGTGTGTGTGTGTGTGTGTGTGTGTGTGTGCGTGTGTGCGTGCGTGCGTGTGTGTGTGTGTATGCGTACGCGTGTGTGATTGCTGTATTTCTTTGCCAGGTCAAGTATAAAGGACTTAATTAATGACTACGAAAACCATTACGGTAGCAATTGACCATTATTTGGATTTAAAGTGATGTTTCATTTATGGATTTGCGAAAAGGGTTTTGTTCTTGCGTTAAGGGAGAATTGTCGGTGCACATAAGCAGTTGAACTACACCGTTACTTGTCCCGCTATTTCTTCCTACTGTTCTATGAATGACCAATTGTTTGCTCGCCGATCGAGGCATCGGCAATCTCAGGTGCTTTCATTAAATTGAGTAACTATCTACCTGTTACCCAAAGTATTTTAGAGATACTGTAAGACTATAAATGCATGGTATAAGTATTCTGATTTACTTGTTTTCCAGAAATAGAAAAACTACCCAATTAAATGATTTTAAAATTTAGAGCAGCCATTTTATTTAGTTTAATTTCTACAGTGTATTAAAAATATAATTATTAGCTAATGAACAACTGACCTGACAGACAAGGCTTATAGGAGTAGCAAGTTGATGCATTAAATTCTGGACCAGAGCAGCCATTTTGATTATAACAACGTCTTCTTCTGATTCTGATTCCTGCTGTAGGTCCGCAACTGACGCTACACAGAGAATTGTCGGTCCACCAACTCCATCCTCCTGGTGAGCCTAAAATGTTGATTTCGCGTTAGGACATACAGTGTTATAGAATACGTATACATCTCACCTCTCACTACTACTGAAACAGTGGCATTTGTAACAATCCCGACTGAATTTCGTGCACTGCAAGTGTAATGAGTTACATTGATTTCATTTGTTGTAAAGAGGTAAGTTATCTTGTAATTGCTTCCATTTATTGAAGAATAACCGAGACTCTGATCATCATTTTTGAACCAGCTAACCCATGGTGCATAAACCAGAGACTCTGCAAAGCAAGCTATGATGTGACTTCCGTACAAATTTCTAACAAATGATGAGGAGGAAGTGACGGTTACGCGAGGCATTCCTAGATCATAACATCTATGTTGCTGTATAACTTAGAAGCAAAAAGGGCTATAAAATCACCTTGAATTGTGACGGGTATAAATGACGTGACTTCAATATTAGGCAAAATGCTAGTTGTTGGAGCACTCATATACAAACGCCAGCTGTAAACAGCTGTATCTGATTCTTCCAAACTTCCAAGATAGATAGTAACGTTAGTTGTGCGAATGTGTTTTTGTTTAGAGAACTGGGAATATGTCGCCGGCGAGTACAAATGACCTTCTTTGGCTACTGATACAGCGAACAGTTTATACTCTAACGACTGAAACGATACCGATAACTCGACGTTAGTCCAGGAAGATGTTTCTACTTTGTCTGGAAAACGCAAGTACAAACAACAGAGAACACTTCTGTCTAAGAATACAAAAATTTAATTCGTTTTGAAAATTATTTTCAAGGTTTTTACTTATTGTTAATGATGCAGAGCAAGACTCGACAATTCCCATGCGATTGTATGCTTCACAAGTATAGTTTCCCACATCAGACACGTTCACTGGTTTGATTGTTAACCACGTCAGCGAACGATTTGGAGCTTTGTATAGGTAGTTACCATTCTAATAAAAAAGATGTTAAAATAAAGGTAATTAGAAGGTTTTGTCCTATTACCTTCTTCCAAACGATAGAAGGCCGAGGATACCCTTGAACTTGACAGTGAAAAACGGCTTGCAGTCCTTCATTGTATAAGGAATTGTCTTCTCTGTACGGACCGCTCTGAGCGGGTAGCATAGAATTAAAGTGAACTGATGTTGGATGAAATAGAATTGTTGGAAGCGCTAGAAATAGAAAGTACTGTGAAGAGTTTAAAGTACTTGGATGCAGTTATTATACTATGAACTATTAGCCAGAAGGATTGTTTCGTCTCGTTTAGAAAATTTTGCGCTCTGCATTGAAAATATCCATTGTCTTCTTCCCTCACGTTTCTTATTAGTAGATGGTTTCCTTGCAATTCAAATTGAGACAAAAGATCAGAGCCAACTTGAATCTCCAACCCGTTTTTGTACCACGTCACTACAGGTGGCGGTATTCCGGTCACATCACAAAGAAGTAACACCCTGTCACTTTCGTTCACAGTTTGATCGTACGTTTGTGATAGAAAACTGGGTGGTTGTCCTAGATAAGGAGTTCTTGCATTGATCAAACAGTTAAATTATATTCTACTGACCAGTTGTGTAGCGTAAAATAAAGGCTCGTCTTGTCGACGAACCATCAGAGTAGAAGAAAAGACGAAGAGGAGCTTTATGAATCACCGTGTGAGCTTCGGTGCCTCTAAAGTTTGCTAATTCAGTGGAGTATTCAGAAAATGGATCATCAGTAACCGACAGATAGTCGCAGCACGAATCAGTAAGAAAATAATCGAATGTGATGACGACGGACACGTTCTCCACCCGAGGAATAATATTCCACTCGCACTGCACCGAGTTCTCGTAATGTTCGTTGTAAGAGTCGTAACCAGGAGGACGAATAACACCAGCCAAACCCGTCAGATTAGCTCCACACATATCTACACAGGTCGACAAACAATGAAAGATGCTGCATTCGTGTTTGTGTCCAGAGCGTTCCCAACGCAAGAATACAGTTACTTACCGGTGCAATTCAGACCGTAGTATGGTAGGTCGCAGCCTGAAAGCAATCGCAAGATATGATGCAATCGCAGTTTTACCTCTGACGTTGTGTTTTTTGTTCTTACATGGAACTGTTATCCAGTTGACGGCGAGCAACGTGACAGCAAGCCAAAGACAAGATAAACCGCGTGCCATAAGACACTGACTATATATACAATCGATCTCTAGCGTTTCGATCGGCCTCAACGAGACAATAAGGTGGAGTGGGTGATGTCTTCGACACTACTAACGTGTTATTTAACGAGTATACCCGGAACCATTAAAGACAAGTCGAGGTACCGCCTTTCGTACGAAATGTCACAAATGCAACCAATTATATACATACATTTTTCACACAAGCCAAAGTCTTTTAGTAAGATTTTGATATTGAGATTTTAAAGAACGGATTCACGTGACGTTAGGTTCCGGACTAAAGTTGTAACTGTTTATGCCACACTTTTTTGCTTCAATTGTTATAGACAAACGCTACAATCGACGATTGCTGAATGCAGAGAGAAACACGTCATTACATCTTGAAATAAATTACGAGCTGGATATGAATTAGGGATTATGCATCTGCGAGTACAGTAACTCTATGAATATCTTTCCAACACTGTCGACGTCTGAAACTGATCTGAATGGACGTAATCAATAATTTCTTGTCATTGCAACATTGAACTACTTACACTATTTGCCCCACCATAAACTTTGCTGATACCAGATGTTCGCTGCTGCAGTAACAGAGTGAGGTCTTTCACATGGCCAAGAGTTTTCGTTACTATCACCAATTATATTATTATATTTTTAAACTTTGTAATTCCCTTCAGTCTCCCAGCTTGCGCAATCAGTCAAATTCAAAAAAATGCGCAATCCACTGTGTTTGGCAATTCTTACCAACGTTCTGCTGTTTAATCTAGTATTAAATTAATTAATCTTTCATTTGTTGATTCTGACTTGTTAGGACACACGTATTTTGCATTAACTTAAATACATCTTATCTCATGGACTTTCACACAGCTGTCCTCTGACGACTGAAGTTATATACATTTTTACATAACTCTGATAAAATTCAATTGTTATCAAATTCTGATAACATTTAATTATTGTCAAATTCTGATAACAAAGAAGGCATGCTCTGCATTCCAATTGGCCGGTTGGCCGTTTCATGGTTGGTCTTGAGAGGCATTGCTGTGACAAAACCCTAACCAATGCTAGCCTCGAGCTAATTACATAGAATATCCGTTTCCAATCAAGCCAAATTTTTTATTTAGATTTTAATTAATATTGCGATTTTGAAAATGGAAGGCACGTGACGTTACTTAAGTCCTTGATTGAAAAGTTTTTGCGTCCTGCTCTTTTACTTCTTTTTCTTGAACAAATGTTAATTGTTGCAATTGACGTATGCTGCCTGCATTGTGAAACACGGCATTACGTCTTGACACTAACTCGTTGGTTGCTTAATACTAAACGCGAGTTTGCAAGTATCTAGGGTCCCAAGGCCGGCTGAGCAGGTTAGGCCAAGAGGGCCCCAGGCTACCAAACTTTTGAAAATGTGACTTCCACCAACGGGTTTTTAGCAAGTTCAAAAATATTGGTTCAGTAATTAAATAATTAGCAATTTTTATATTTATTGTAGGCGGATTTTGGCTAAGCAAGACCTGACCCACCCAACATTTAGAATTCTCCGCTAACTCTGATAGTAAAATAAAAAAATTAAGCTAAACGGACACGATCAATACTTTCTCGCACTTGAAAGACTAAAGTCTCGATTTCATATGTTATTAGTAACGTCCCTACAACTGCCTCGATTACTAGAGCTAATTTAACTAACAAGCCTCTCACTCCTTACCCGGATTGGGTGCCAATGTGGTTGAATACATGCGTAATATGGGTATGTCTGTTACTCAAAAATTTGTGGCAAAGAGAGTAAAGTGCAGTTACGCGACAACTGGTCTTAGCCATGACTAGTTCGGGACCAGCGTTAGGGGTTAGGGTTAGAGATATGGTTAGGGCTACGATTAGGGGTAATTATAGTTAAGGTTATTGTTAGAGTCAGGGTGAGGCTTAAGCCTTAAAGGGAAAGTCCAACAAAAATAAACTTAACTTGCATGAATAGATCTTACGAAAACAAATCGATCGGTATAAGTTACTCCGTTATCTTCGCTTTTGTATACGAGAACGAGCGACGTTTCTGTGACGTGCAACGCCCACACGCCTGCTCCACGTTCCTGGTCGATTAAGCTCCGCCCACTGCGAACGAATTAATGCGTTTACGGATGACTGCTACGGATATATCGAGAATGACGAATGTGAATGCGAAGATATTATGAAGATCTGCCTTCTTGCCGTCAGTGGTTCCTCTCTAAAGTAAAATGGTGTCGGTAGAGCTGTTTTTCCGCCAGACTTTGAAGCAGAATTCCTCAATACCACGGCTTACCTAGAGAACGCGCTTGTGCTTGAGTATTTGTTTAACCTTGTTCTTTTAATATCCGAAGAGAAACGTTCAGCACGCCGTCTGGCGTGTACTACAGAGGACGTTCCTATTTCTACATCCGGTCTGCTCACTTTCTTTTGCCGCTGATTGGTAGAAGGTTACAATCCCGGATGTACAAATAGGATCACCAGTTGTAACTTCAAATTTTGATGACTTCCCTCCACTAGATTTGACAACACAATGTGTTCCATCGTGAATGTCAACAATCAATTGTACAACTTGTTCCTCAATGCCTCTCTCTTTCAAAAGTAGTCTGATAATTTCTCTAGGTACGGAGTCAAAAGCTTTTTTCAGATCAACAAAAGAAATGTGGACAGCACACTCATGTTCAATGGACTTTTCAATTAACTGACGAACCAACCATATTTGATCAATTGTTCCTCTACCCGGACGAAACCACATTGGGCTTCTAGTAGTAGAGGTTCAACTGACTGTTTAAGTCGTTCCAGAAGAATATTTGCTAATACCTTTCCAGGTACACTGAGTAATGAAATACCACGATTGTTGTCGCATATTAGTCTGTCATTTTTCTTGAAAACAGGGACAAGAACTGAATCTTTCCAATCCTGTGGCACTCTTCCTAAAGACAAAACTTGTTGAAGAAGATCAGATAGCCAATCAAAAAGCTCCGTAGGCCCAGCTTTCAGTTATTCAGCTGTTATTCCATCATATTACCAGATGGTCTATTATTTTTTAACTTTTTAATAACATTGGTGATTTCTTATTCACTCAGTGGAGCACCAGACTCAAAAGAGCGTACAACCATTCCAGAGTCTATTGCAATAGGACGTCTGACATTTAATACCGAGGCAAAGTGTCTCTTCCAACGATCTAACTGATCGTCGATACAAAGTAGTTTTTGACCATGCTCATTTAAAATTACGGAGGCAGGTTGAATGGGTACGTGATCAAAGTTTTTGAGCTTCCTGGAAAATTCATAATGATTGTGGTGTTTCAAGTCATATTCTAAATCAGATGCTTGTTTATGCAACCATTCTTCTTTATCTTGTCGAACTGCTTGTTTCACTTGTTTGCATAAACTAACATAATATTTCCTAGTCATCTCGTTTTTCTGACATTTCATCCAAGCGATGTAAGCCTTACGTTTCTTAGCTATCAACTGTAATGTACGCTCAGAAATCCATCTATTGTTCCTGGTTTGAACAACATTGAGGTGTTCATTTGCAGAGTTCATAATTGCACTACAAATATCAGACCACATAGCTTCAGTCTCAGTAGATAATCTTTGTGTGAATCTAGTCATGACGTTATTTCGATATTTGCCTAGAGCAATAGGATCACCGAGTACGTCTCGTGAAAAGGTTTTCAGTCGTCTTTTCCCACGTGGCTTCTGAAGTTTTAGTACCATCTTACTACAAACAAGTTTGTGGTCACTGTCAAAGTTTGTTCCTCGTCGTACTCTTGTATCATGTACCATTATTTGCATAGACTGCTTTACCAAAACATAGTCTTTTAGACTTGTTTGTAATTTGGGATTAGGAAGATACCAAGTGGCAGTGTACATATTCTTATGCTGGAAAAAGGTGTTTGTGATTCCCAGGTTATGTGCTTGACAAAATTCTATAAGTCTAACCCCATTGTCACTGGTTGACTGTGATAAACCAAACTGACCAACAACTTTTGAAACTGCCTTTCCAAGTCTAGCATTAAAGTCACCCAGCACAACAACAAAAGAACTTGTCTTATGCATAGCAACATCAAGTTGTTGATAAAATTCATCTTTAACTACCTCTTCACATTGTTCTGTTGGAGCGTAACCAACAATGACATTCAAAATTCCTTTGTCAGTAAGAAAGTCAGCAAGCAATATCCTCTCTGAGATAGGATCAAACGATTTGAGTGACTTCATCACATTATGTCTAAACACTAGACCAACACCCCTGGCAGCTAGCTCAGGTGGTCCAGAGAACAACAGACGATAGCAGGAGTCTTCATCTAAATCCATCATACCTGCGCCAGTTAAGTGAGTTTCAGTAATGTCACATAATGTAATATCAGTTGTAATCAACTCTTTGGCAAGAAGGTCAGTTCTGCCCACGCCCTTTAATGTTCGAACATTCCACACACCAAACTTGAGCAATTGATTCTTTTTCCACATCACGTCATTGATTTCTTTCCGCTTACGATGAATGGAAGAGCTTAAGTTAAGCTAACAGTTGAAGGGTAGTGTAAACTTGACTTGCAACTGTTCTTTACCATTATATTGGATATATGATGAAGTTTCTTTACATGGTTACTCATGGAATTTACTGAGGACAATACACTAGAGCAATCCAGAATAGGACATCTCATGGAATGACCAGACCATGTTATTGTGGTACCAGAAGCAGATTGGACACACACACACACACACACACACACACACACACACACACACACACACACACACACACAGAGTCATTGATAATTCTGGGGATAGTCCTTGGGTCCCCAACACGACAAAAATACGGATTCTTACCCTGACAATAAGGACCTTAATAGGGATCGTAGCAGCCTAAAACAATTGCAATCATATGATAAAAATTTCAGTTTACTGTAGCGATATTATTACATCAGACTGCGATCTGTCTGACGGCGAGTAACGCCACTGCAAGCCACAAGCAGAAGGAACCCATTGTTGTGAGCCGCTGACAATGCTCGCGAGCTACTACGTCGAGATCTGCTCGAGATTCGAACAGACAATGAGGCCGCTTTGTCGATATCATCGACACTATCAACTTGTTGTCATAACAATCATCTGATCGTACACGACAGGTACCTCCTTTCACACTAATTTTCACAGATGCAAATAGCTAGTAAACTGTACAGAAATGTGCTTTTACACAAAGTTTAATATAAACGGTATCAAAATTATGGTTATCTGAAGTATCACTTAGATATCCGGTTTGAAACATGGATGTTACTGAATGACACGTGACTCTTATTCAGGGATTTGATTTTAATGCAGTGAGAATATCCAATGCATTTGAGCTCAGTCAACAAGTTTATTTGGGATTTAGTAATACAGTTTGACTATCTGGTAGTACTTATGCAAATGTAGAGGTGGCTGTGTTCGGATAAGGGTGGTGCCTTGTGTGGCACCATGCAGGAACTTATTCTGGTGCCCAACGGACATGACACGCCTATACATGTGAATACCTGCACGAGACTGGTTTGAGAGTACATACCTATCTATATACATTCACATTTAGTACATACGTAGACATACATTTAAACATTACATACGTACCTACAGATACTCATGTATATATGTATCATCTGACATGATACATACCGTACATGCATGCAGACAGAAAGTTAGGCAGGCACACAGATGATTGATATTCGCGATGCGTTGTGTTTACGGAATCACTGTTCTTCAGTCACAGTCACGTCACCATCTGGTTGAGTCACGCAGCGACGTAGCCAGCATTCCGTGATTGAGGGGGGACAGATGTTATGTCTGTGTTTAATTCTTAAAATTTGACTGCTGTCAGTTCCGTCTGTATACGTACATGTGTAAGTTTACATGTATGTATTTACATGAGAAAATGTAACCATTCTGTTTATGGCGAGACCAACTCCCAGTGAACGCTTTAAATTGTGGCTGCGTTTAGGCACACCATAAGGATGCAAATACAGATGATGGAAAGAAAAGAAAAACAGGACGTTAATAAATATCTCACTTGCAGAAAGAAAAAGAGTTGTAACTATATGTTGATATAACAATGATCTTTAGCCTAATTGGTGTATGTATGATTGCAATGTAAACGTTTTATACTGAGTCTGAATTATGGACTCTTTCAATACAAATTGAAAAAATGTATGTGTGTTTGTATGCGTGTAGGTATGTATATATACAAGACTCGTTACAGCAATCGCTTGAAATACCATCGTGTAAACACCACTAGTATAGACAATGTTGTATCCCACTGTCATTAAAATCTTTTCTGACTGCAACCACGTGCACTGTTATCACCTGCAGTATACTTAAAAAACCTCCATCCAGTTGCATACTACCCTCGAGCAGTCTCAACCGCATTACAAGTTTATGTTGATATAGACAAATTTTAGGGAGGCCTGTGCCCCCAGGTCCCCCATAGCCACGCCTCTGTTAAGTGGCTTCAAGCCTTAGTGCTTTCTTGCTTGGTGCCCAAGACCAGACTCTGGCACCATAACACCAGTTGGCCACCCCTGCAAATAGATACTTAAATGCGTTAAAGAACGTTTTAGTATACATAGACTGTAGTATGCAAAAACGGCATCAGAACTTGTGCTTTTGGAAACAATATGTTGGTAGGAAATCCTAGAAGCAACTTCCCAACGATTATAGTTTGTCCAGTGAGTCGTACATATTTGATCGACGGTGTCTTCATGTATGCAGAAACGTTGTTTCAAGAGCTAACCATCGTTTCGATCGATACATAAAACTTGGCGTGTTTACTGTCGCGGTACCTAAGCAATTGCAGTCGTAACTAGACTACAGTACATACTACCAAGTCAAATTCCAAATAATTATAGTCCAATCCCATGCGGCTATATCACAGCTTGCAAAGCTACTCGTCGACATATCTATTTTTCAGTTTTCAGAATATTTTCAATTGTTTGGATGTATAGACGTCCGTATATAGACCTAATGCCTTTTATCGGGTGCGCAGCCGTCCGGTTGGACGTAGAAGTCGTCCTCCTCGTATTGTTGCTGAGTTTGTGATGAGTGTTGAGACGGAACGTTAACATATCTCACTGATGTTGAGGCTTTCGTCGATGGCCTGACATTGGAACTTAGTTTATCATAACTTGTTTGGGGTTTAGGATGCTTGTAACCGCCTTCATGACTTGTTTGGAGTTTAGGATGCTTGTAACTGCCTTCACTTGCTTGGGGTTTAGGATGCTTGTAGCTACCTTCATAACTTGCTTGAGGTTTACGAGCACTAGAACTTGTTTGCTTGCCAAATGGTCGCTTGTGGAGTCCTGACACCTGCTCCACTTCTTCATAATACTCCTCTTCAACAAAATCAACCGTTTCGCTTGGTTCTGAATTAGTTGCTTGGGGCCTTTCAATTTTGACGTCATTTTTCTTATTTTTGAACGTAACCGAGGAATCATATCTGTCGTGGGCGGAAGCACGTGTGTCAGACTTTCCTACATCTTGTCTGTTTCGAGCTCGTTCTGGTGGTGCATCACGGTCATTGTCCTTTCTTTTGAATATGTAGTACATCATGGCAACCGTGACTACAAAGGTAACGATTGCTGTCGGAATGATACACGTCACTGCTATCACAGCAGTAGAAAGTGACTTGTCCTCTACAAATGCAACCAAGTCGAGAAAATTTAAAGGTAAAGATTTATGCTAGAGTTGCACGTGTTTACCTGTATCGGAAATCGTCTTATTAGGGCTTTTTATCTTTTGAGTAGTCGTTGGCAAACTTGTAACTGTAGACGCCGTTTCGGTAGTAACAACGGCATCTGTTTGCGTGGACAGATTATACTTATAAACGACAGATGATTAAAGAATTGGTAATAGAATTAACTCAAAATGTACACATGCAAAACACTTAAGCATGGACAGGTAACTAGACTTCTGACTGGTTTGTACATTGATACAGCAAAGATTAACGTTGTGACACGCATGAACAAGTAAAGAAGTACGAAAGGATTTCATTTATAGTTTTTGGCAACTCACCTGACGTATACGTAGTCTTTACTGTTAAAGCAGCTGATGTGGTTGTCTCCACTGCAAAAAGATCAAGAAAGGGATATGACACAACGACCATTTAATATACATCTTATTGTATCTATATTTATACAATATATTATTAAAACAAATGGAAAACTTTGTGCATGACTGTAAGAGGTTATTGTTTAAAACTAGGTTGTCCCTTTACTTTCGTCGGATCTTTATATAGTCTTTCCGGCCAAACTTCGCCAGACTTGGCGGAGGGAAAGTCTGACTTTGGCTCGAGGATCGGAGTCTAAGTATGCGCATGCGTGAACTGTACTGTGCTGCAGGAGACGGTTATCAGACCGGGACTCCGACCCTCTGCCTTTACCAACGGAATAACGGAATACCAATGGAAATATGAGTGGAATGGTAAAGGACAACAATTTTTTTTTGAAGCGCTGACGCTACAAAGACCGCAACACGCTTGCAGTGCCAAGTATATGCACTTCGCATGGATAACTCCGCCCTTACCTACAACGCGCGGTAGCGGCACCGCTAGCGCGCACGACTTTGGGGTGCAGCCAACTCTGTCTAACGTTGTTACAAAACATATAGAAACCGTTGCTTTGACCAGAATTTTTTTGACAACTATACTAAGAGAAATGTTATAATCTAAAATCGTTGTCTAAATTCAGTGCGTGTGTGTTTGTTGGTTTGTTTGTTTGTTTGTGTGTGTTTGTGTGTTTGTTTGTTTGTTTGTGTGTGTATGCGTGTGTGTGTGTGTGTGTGTGCGCGTGCGCGTGTGCGTGTGTGTGTGTGTGTGAGTGTGTGTGTGTGTGTGTGTGTGTGTGTGTGTGTGTGTGTGTGTGTGTGTGTTTGTGTGTGTGTGTGTGTGTGTGTGTGTGTGTGTGTGTGTGTGTGTGTGTGTGTGTGTGTGTGTGTGTGTGTGTGTGTGTGTGTGTGTGTGTGTGTAAAAGAAGCTGTCTTTCAGTCTCCCCATGTAACATCTGAAACAAAAATTGTGCTGTTCCAGTCAACTGTCGTATCAGTTCTACTGTATGGGTTATCTCCTTGGGCCGTGACTAAAAGAGATATCACAAGGCTTGTCACATTTACAAATCAATGTCAACGTTTCAGGTTTGGTATAGACAAGTTCAAAACACCAATTGGAACGAATTACATCAAATGACATCAGACACAAGCTTGGCAATCTTGAAACTGCAGAAGACTTATTGATGGCTCAGCGGCTTAGATGGCTTGGTCATCTAGAATGTATGGAAGATCATCGTCAGCCTAAGCAGCTGTTTCATGCGTGGCTACCATCAACTTGTCCAGCGCATGGGGTCAGACTAAGGTGGAAGACAGGATTGTAAAAGTCCTCAAAATGGTTGGCCTAACAAGCACCTGGTCCCAGCTTACGCAGGACAGGCAGAAGTGGAAGAACGTCTGTGCTAGCAAAATTAAATCAATCGTCACTTCAAGAGTAGAATTAGAAAATGCCCAAAGTAGTCAGAAGGCTCGTGACAGAGCCGATCCCAGCAGATGTTAAGACTAACAGCCTCTGCTGTGCACTACCTGCAAGCGACTGTTTAAGTCACAAACAGGGAATAAAGACACAATTGCAACAGAGGATAAAATCGCTCAAATTCTCGGGAACGAGCAACGGCCGGAATCAAGTAGTCGGAGATGCGATCATTTATTCACACGAGAGAGTGGCAAGAAAAGACATAAATGTCATCAACGTATTTAGATTTGCAACATATTTACCAGATAATGACTTCCTTTTTCTTACGCTTTTTACGTTTCGCCATCATCCATGTGGATGGGCAGTTGAAGGTTGAAGGTGTGTGTGTGTGTGTGTGTGTGTGTGTGTGTGTGTGTGTGTGTGTGTGTGTGTGTGTGTGTGTGTGTGTGTGTGTGTGTGTATGTGTGTGTGTTTGCGCGTGTGTAATTGCTGTATCTATTTGCACGGTCGACTATAATGAACTTAATTAACGACTACGAAAATCTTTACTGTAACAAGTGACCTTTAGTTGGATTTAAAGTGATGTTTCATTTATGGATTTGCGAAAAGGGCTTTGTTCTTGCGTTAAGGGAGACTTCTCGGTGCACATAAGCAATTGAACTGCACCGTAACTTGTCCCGCTATTTCATCCTACTGTACTTTGAATGGCCAATTGTTTGCTCGCCGATCGAGGCATCGGCAATCTAGGTGCTTTCATTAAATTGAATAACTATCTACCTGTTACTCAAAGCATTTAAGAGACTACTGTAAGGCTATAAATGCATGGTATAAGTATTCTGATTTACTTGTTTTCATAAATAGAAAACTACAAAATTAAATAATTTTAAAATTTAAAGCAGTTTATTCCATTTAGTTTAATTTTTACATTGTATTAACAATGTTATTATTAGCTAATGAACAACTGACCGGACAGACAAGGCTTATAGGAGTAGCAAGTTGATGCATTAATTGCTGGACCAGAGCAGCCATTTTGATTATAACAACGTCTTGTTCTGATTCTGATTCCTGCTGAAGGTCCGCAACTGACGCTACACAGAGAATTGTCGGTCCACCAACTCCACCCCCCTGGTAAGCCTAAAATGATAATTTTACGTTAGTACATACATTGGTATGGCAAATGCGTATACTTCCCACCTCTCACTACTACTGAAACAGAGGCATTTGTAACAATCCCGACTGAATTTTGTGCACTGCAAGTGTAATGAGTCACATTGATTCCAGTTGTTGTAAAAGGGAAAGTTATCGTGTAATTGCTTCCTGTTATTGAAGAATAACCGAGTCTCTGATCTGCATTTTTGAACCAGCGAACCCATGGTGCATAAATCAGAGACTCTGCAAAGCAAGCTATGATTTGTGATCCGTACAAATTTCTAACAAATGATGAGGAGGGAGTGACGGTCACGCGAGGCATTCCTAGATCATAACATCTATGTTGTTGTATAACTTAGAAACAAAAAGGACTACAAAGTCACCTTCAATTGTGACGGGTATGAATGACGTGACTTCAATATTAGGCAAAGTGCTAGATGTTGAAGCACTCATATACAAACGCCAGCTGTAGACAGCTGTATCTGATTCTTTCAAACGTCCAAGATTAATACTAACGTTAGTTGTGCGGATGTAGTTTTGGTTAGAGAACTGGGAATATGTTGCTGGCGAGTACAAATGACCTTCTTTGGCTACTGATACAGCCAAAAGTTTATACTCTGACGACTGAAACGATAGCGACAACTCGACGTTAGTCCAAGAAGCTGTTTCTACTTTGTCTGGAATACGCAAGTACAAACAACAGACTACACTTTTTCCTAAAAATGCAAATTTAATTCATTTTGGTAATTATTGTCAATTTATTTTACCTATTGTTAATGATGCAACGCGAGACTCGACAATTCCCATGCGATTGTGTGCTTCACAAGTATAGTTTCCCACATCAGACACGTTCACTGGTTTGATTGTTAACCACGTCAGCGAAAGATATCGAGATCTGTATATGTACTTACCATCCTAATAAAAGATGTCAAAATATAAGAAATTAGAAGGGTTTTGTTCTCTTACCTTTTTCCAATAGATAGTATATGGCCGAGGATACCCGTGAACTTGACAGCGAAAAACGGCTTGCAGTCCTTCATTGTGTAAGGAACCATCTTCGCTGTAAGCGGGTAGCAAAGAATCAAAGTGAACTGATGTTGGATGAAATAGAATTTTTGGAAACGCTAGAAATAAAAAAATATTTAAAAGCGTTTTAGTACTTGGATGCAGTTATTACTGTAAACTAATAGCCGGAAATATTGTTCCGTCTCGTTCAGGAAATTTTGCGCTCTGCATTGAAAATATCCAATGTCTCCTTCCGTTACGTTTGTTATTAGTAGATGGTTTCCTTGCAATTCAAATTGAGACAAAAGATTAGAGCCAACTTGAATCTCCAATCCGTTTTTGTACCACGTCACTACAGGTGGTGGCATTCCTTGCACATTACAAAGAAGTAACACCCTGTCACCTTCGTTCACATATTGATTGTACGTTCGTGAAAGAAAGCTGGGTGGTTGTCCTAGATAAGGAGTTCTTGCATTGATCAAACAGTTAAATAATATTCTACTAACCAATTGTGTAGCGTAAACTAAAGGCTCGTCTTGTCGACGAACCATCAGAGTAGAAGGAAAGACGAAGAGGAGCTTTATGAATCACCGTGTGGGCTTCGGTGTCTTTAAATTTTGCTAGTTCAGTGGAGTATCCAGAAAATGGATCAGCAGTAACCGACAGATAGTCGCAGCACGAATCAGTAAGAAAATGATCGAATGTGATGACGACGTACACGTTCTCCACCCGAGGAATAATATTCCACTTGCACTCCACCGAGTTCTCGTAATGTTCGTTGTAAGAATCGTAACCAGGAGGACGAATAACGCCTGCCAACCCCGTCAGATTAGCTCCACACATATCTAGACGGATCGACAAACAATGAAACATATTGCATACGTGTTTGTGTCTAGAGCGTTCCCAACGCAAGAATACAGCTTCTTACCGCTGCAATTCAGGCCGTAGTATGGTAGGTCGCAGCCTGAAAGCAATCGCAAGACATAATGCAATCGCAGTTTTACCTCTGACGTTGTGTTTTTTGTTCTTACAGCTAACTGTTATCCAGTTGACGGCGAGCAACGTGACAGCAAGCCAAACGCAAGATAAATCGCGTGCCATAAGACACTGACTATACGATCGATCTCTAGCGTTTCGATCGGCCTCAACGAGACAATAAGGTGGAGTGGGTGATGTCATCGACACTACCAACGTGTCATAACGAGTATCCCGGAACCATTGAAGACAAGTCGAGGTACCGCCTTTCGTACGAAATGTCACAAATGCAACCAACTATATGAATACATTTTCACACAAGCCAAAGTCTTTTAGTAAGATTTTGATATTGAGATTTTGAAGAACGGATTCACGTGACGTTAGATTCCGGACTAAAGTTGTAACTGTTTATGCCACACTTTTTTGCTTCAATTCTTATAGACGAACGTTACAATCGACGATTGCTGAATGCAGAGAGAAACACGGCATTACATCTTGAAACAAATTACTGGCAGGACATAAGTTAGGGATTATGCATCTGCGAGTACAGTAACTCTATGAATATCCTTCCAACAATGTCAACGTCTGCAACTGATCTGAATGGACGTAATCGATAATTTCTTGTCATTGCAACATTGATCTACTTGCACTATTTGCCTTACAATAAACTTTGCAGATATCAGATGTTCGCTGCTGCAGTAACAGAGTGAGTTCTTTTACATGGCCAAGCGCGTACGTTACTACCATCAATGCTATTTATTATATTTTTAAACTTTGTAATTCTATTCAGTCTCCCATCTTGCGCAATCAGTATAGATTTTTGAAGAATGCGCAATGCATTGTGTTTTGGCAAACCTTACCAGCGTTCTGCTGTTTAATCTTGTATTTAATTAATTGATTTACTTTTCCTTGATCTTTTATTTGTTGACTTTGACTTGTTAAAACACACGTATTTTGTACTGATAATTAAATAATTATAATTTCATGGAGTTTTACACAGCTGTACTCTGACGACTAAAACTATAAAATTTTACATAACTCTGATAACATTCAATTTTTATCAAATTCTGATAACATTTAATTGTTATCAAATTCTGATGACAATTAAGACATGTACTGCATTCCAATTGGCCGGCTGGCCATCTCATGGTTGTTGTTGAGAGTCGTTGCTGTAACCCAACCCTAACCAATGCTAGCCTCATGCTAATTACATAGAAAATCCGTTTTTCAAACTAGCCAAAAATTTTTATTAAAATTTTAATATTGCGACATTGAAGAACGAAAGCACGTGACGTTAATTATGTCCTTGATTAAAAGGTTTTGTGTCCTGCGATTTTACTTCTATTTCTTGAACAAATATTTATTGTTGCAATTGACGTTAGCTGCATGCATTGTGAAACACGGCATTACGTCTTGATACTAACTCGTTGGTTGTCTAAACGCGAGTTTGCAAGTATCTAGGATCCCAAGGCCGGCTGAGCAGGGTAGCTCAAGTGGGCCCAATGCTACCCAACTTTTGAAAATGGGACTTCCGCCAACGGGTTTTTGGCGAGTTCGAAAATATTGATTCAAGTAATTAAATAATTAGCAATTTTTTACCTTTATTGTAACACCTGACCCACCCAACATCTAGAATTCTCCGCTAACGCAGAGAGCAAAATCAAAAAGTTAAGCTAAATAGATAAGTTCCATACTTTCTCGCACTTGAAAGATCAAAGTCCCGATTCCATAGGTTATTAGTAACGCCCTTGCAACTGCCTCGATTACTAAAGCTAATTTAACTAACAAGCCTCTCACTCCGTACCAGATGTGGGTGTCAATGTGGTTGTATGTATGCGTAATATCGGCAGGCCCGGATACAGAATTTTTGAAAGAGGAGGTCCAAGTGTAATTAACCACGCCCCATAGAAGCTATATCTTTGTATGAACTATAAGAACCAGCAAACTCACTTCAATGTCTATTAGGGTTAGTTTCCTAGCATATTTATTAGATAATTATAGGCATGTATAAGTTTAGAGTTAAACGAATTAACCATCCATCAAAATTTAATAACACAGTAACAACATTGCGGCTGTGGTGGGCGTGTCGTTGAAGAGGAGGGGTCTGATTCCCAGGACCACTCCCCTCTATCCGTCAATGATGCGTGTGTCTGTTACTCCAATAGTTGTAGCAAAGAGAGTAAAGTGCTGTCACGCGGCAACTGGTCCTAGCCATGGCTAGTCCGGCATCAGCGTTAGGAGTTAGGGTTAGAGATGTGGTTAGGGTTACGGTTAGTGGCAATTATAGTTAAGGTTATTGTTAGAGTCAGGGTGAGGCTTATAGCCTAGGGTTACGCAAAGTCCTTTCCACACAAGTGGATTTGCACTCGACAGCGACCAGTTGTCTTGGAGATGATCTAGTCACGTCAACGTGAGAAATCCCATTTTCTATGCTTTTAGCATTGCAGCCATATAGTGTCGACTGCTTTGTATACTTCGATCGAAACACTCTGACGTCACATATCCTGGTTCCCGTCTTCCTTGCTTTACTGTTAGGACGAGGGCTAGGGTTACTGTTAAGGTTAGGGTTAGAATCCTGGACCACTGGCAAAGTGGGAGCTCAATTAGGTCATAATCCATATTTGTCAATTTCGGTTTTTCTTTGTCATTACAGGTTGATGCAAACGTTTGCTGTAGTGACCATTTCTCAACATTCAAAATCGTCTAATTGAGCATTGTCACTCTAATGACCTAA
>NC_085091.1:5965183-5982683 GCF_963422355.1 Corticium candelabrum | reverse complement strand
GCATCCATTCAGTGCGTTCGCATTCAGTCGCCGTTGTGACACAAGTGCACAACGCTAGATGTACGACGTTGAGCCTGCCGATGTCAACGTTCCCGCAGCCGCATTTAATGGCTGCAGTAGACATTCAGATTTCACAAACAGCAACGACTAGAGCTGTAGTGTTCGAGTCGTTCTCTACAAAACAAGAGAAATTAATGAGATAGGATTGCATTGCTTGCATACCAGTCTGGTCTATAGTGAAGCATTTAGGAAACCAAATCCAGTCTTTAGATAAAGGATTTCTGGCTACGCGGCACACAGCGACATCAAAGGCTGTTCACCAGACCCCATTTCGCGTGGAAGTAAATGTATGACGCGGCGGAAAAGGGTCTGGCTATGGGAGACTACTGTAACAAGAGACGATTAAATTAATTAACATAAACTTCCAGAGTACAAGGATATCACACAATTTGAAGAGATCAGAGATTGGAGGATACCCTGATAAAGAAATGGATTATGCCCCTTTACCAGCTTATTTATCGTGATCAGACATGAAACAGAATGCATACTACTAGAACTCTGCTGCAGTGATCATGACTTATAAGTTCTGCGACATCAAAGATCTACTGCTCACTTGAAAGATTGCCCACAGTTAATGTGTACCGAGAACTGAACGTTAGGAGGATGACTAATCTAATAAACTGTAAATAGAGATGCAACATTACTTCTTTCGTTAACAGTTAACCTTTTATTGTGCCTGTTTCTAATTGCTCAATTTAATAAGTTACACATCTTCGCGTATACGATGCAATCATCAATCAAGTAACACTGTACTAGTGTAACCACATTTAGTGAACATATCACAACAGAGTCCAGTAGTGTACAAACTGTTCGCTACGATATTGACAAGGTGTAAGCTCTAATCCTATCTAGACATACCTATAGTTCGTTCGCCATACAAACCAATTCCGTCAATTCGATAACAAATGCAAACGGTAACAAACAATCAGAAAAAGTAAGAATATTATGTCAGTCACTTGTATTTTCATTCAGCCCTTGAATTTCTTGTTTGAGACACTCGGCTAGAAATAAAATAGAAAAAGATATTGTTCAATAAAAAAGAAATATATGACATGTTTCTTACCTTTCCATATCTTGCTGTGACCAACTGGAAAAATCGTCTTTCGTATCTCAAGACATTTCGCTACATGAAGACTGGTTTGGGACGCTTCTGTCGTAGCAACAAACGACGTAGCAAGGTAAAAGTGACCTGCACATATACAATTATGCAGAGCGACACAGAAAAGGAACGACGAAAAGAGATCAACGTACAATCTGCCGTGTAATGATTATGTCTTTCAAAACTGACAAGGAAGATTGCAAATGGGTTATAGACGATTCAAGTCTTGCGGCCTTGATTTCATACGAACCTAAGCTTATCATATCTACACACAATCACATTATAACAAGCTATGTGACGAGAATTGATAATCAATTAATTTACAAATTGCAATATGAAGATGATTTGGAGAATGACTCTCTTGTTCCATTTCTATTGCTTCCAAACACAGCTTTATAGCTTCTTCATAACATCCTTTCTCGTCAAGGTCGCGAGACAAGTAATGCAAATCTAATTATTAATTCGATTTGCAGCAATCCAACCTCACGTTAATTAAAGTGAAATGTAAAATAACTTGTAGCAACGAGTCCGTCTCTTCGAGATGAGCGATCCTGTTCTTGCAGCAATTGTCTAGCTTTCTCATGCCACGAGATGGTTTCATCGCAGTTTCCTCGTGATGGACAATAATTGCCCAGATTGTTCATATCTGTAACATGGTAAGGAGCAAGCAGCATTAGTTAACAGGAGGTATCCATCACTAAAGAGCAGACGGCCCTTGAACAGAAATTCTCGCGAGACAGGAATGCATCATGTTATTGCAAAACGTTACGTTTACAGGCTCATAACTTAAAATATCTGGACATGGAAACCTAAGCAGAGATTAATTACACAAGATAGTTACTGAGTAATTAGTGTTGAGGTATCTCGTAAACTAAAAAATGAAATGTCACTTCCATGTTTAAAAATAGAACATGCAAAATCAGAAATGATTCTGCAGCATTGGGTCCGAAAGACGTGTGGTCACGTTTGCCAATTGTGTCTTTACGACTGTTCCAACAAAGTCCTAATTATGAAAAGTTTGCGAATCACCCCAAAGTATTCAGTATAACAAGAACGAAATTTACATTTTGAACACTAGGTGAAACCATTCATATAAAGAAGCATCTGACATTGATAAATGTTTAACAAAATACGGTAGAATCTAGATTTTTATTACAATGATTGTAAATAGATTTGTTAAAATTTCAAGATATGTGTTAGAAAAAGTGAGAGAGTGCTATAATGTGTACATGCACATAGTCTGTTAGTGGAGCGTCTTCATCTTCCTATCTCATAACGATATTTATAGCACGATTTCGCATGTTGAATGAAAATCGAGTAAGGATACAGAATAGAACGTGCAGAAGACTCTACATTATTTCACGCTTTCTACCTATCTCTCTTGAACAAAATTGTGTGATTACGTTTTATCAAATAGAAGAAAGGAATGGTTATATGACGCAGCAATGTTTTAGTAAATTGTTAATATCAATTGGATAGACATGCACATTCCCAAGATTGTCGTCACCAAGTTGGATACATAATGAGACAGCTGCACGTCAAACCCACAGATTTAGCATAAAAATGAAACCGTGATGTTGGGTGAGTGAGCGCGGTCTGCAGATTATTACGATGGAAAGAAATCTAGACTACTGTACTCACACACGGCCAATTGAGAATGTGATGACGGTAATGATACGCTTGCAATATCCAACGCTTTTCTTGCCAATTTCCAAGCTTCATCTTTTCTGTCAAGTAAATCGTACGAAGAGGAAATGTGATATATAGCTGGGTAAACATGATAATATTATTAAATATGTATTTTTATCTTTTATGAATCACGATTTCTTACCAAGTGCCAAGAAGGGATGAGAAGATGAGTAGCATGATCGGCTGATTGTGACTGCCTCCTCAAGTAAATTCAAACTTTTCTCAAGTTTTCCGCTCTCTCTGTAGCAGTCACCAAGATTGATGAGAGCTAAAATATAAAACATTGACTTATAATTTCCATCTTTCAAATATCCCAACATGTACAATAATTAGAAAAGCATAAATAGCTGCATCTTTCCATACGTACTCGTAGACATTTCCACTTGACTCCCGTCATCGTATCGCCTTTTCAACTCGAGCGGCTCTTCGTATGTCTTTATCGCCTCTTCGTATTTATTTCCTTGCTGATATGTGCGAGCAAGGTTATTTAGCACTAAAAACACAATTATAATACTTAATTTGAGTAAAGTAATGTAACCTAGATTCTTTCATTTAACCAGACTATTGACTAATTATCGTGTTTGTTTGCCTTTATTTAAACCTTGTTTATAATGCAATAGTTTCCGATCATTGATCTAGCATATTCCGTCTCAATCGTTCCATCTTGTTGTCATCGTGTGCTTGTGTTATAATTTGCAACGCGCTTTTGACAAAACTGTTGTACGGACAACTGCTACGGATACATCGAGAATGCCAAATGTGGGTGCGAAGATATTATGAAGCTCTGCCTTCTTGCCGTCAGCGGTTCCTCTCTAATGGAAAATGGTGTCTGTAGAGCTGTTTTCCGTCATATATCTACTTTCTAGCAGAATTCCTTATTACCACGGCTTAGGCGGGAGTCTCAACGCGCTTTTGCTTAAGTATTTGTTTATCCTTGTTCTTTCATATCTGAAGAGAAACGTTCAGCGCGCCGCCTTGGCGTGTGCAGCAGACGACGTTCCAAATCTCATACCCAGTTTGCTCACTTTCTTTAGCCCCTGATTGGTAGAAGGTTACAATCCCTGATGTAGAAATAGGATCGTCTTGTTGTGAACATTTCTCTTCGGATACTAAAAGAACAAGGACAAACAAATTTTACATTAGAGAAAAACCATGGACTGACGGTAAGAAGGGAGATCTTCGCAATATCGTCTCATTCACATTCGGTATGCTCGACATACAGAGTAGATAGCCGTAGCAGTCGTCCATAAACGCATTGATTCGTTCGCAGCGGGCAGAGCTTAATCGATCAGCAAAGCGGAGAGAGCGCGCGTGTGTCCGTTTCGCATCACAGATAACTCCTTCGTTCTCGTCTACAAAAGCAAAGATACGAAGTAACTTACAGATATTGATTTGTCTTCGTAAGATCTACTCATACAAGTTAAGTTCATTTTTGTTGGACTTCCAATTAATTAACTTAAGCTTTGCTGACAACTACGTTTGGTATTTTTCTAATAAAGAAATATCGATATATTCTACTCATGTATACTCAGTTTGGAAAATTCAGACAGCTAGACGGCGTGAAAAATATAGACTAAACACAGATATGTCGATTTCCGATGTACACGTAATCGCTAAATAAAACTCTCATCGAATATATTCCCGATTGTTACTAAAATGTAACTTTAGTTATCCGCGAATACATTATGATTTACCGGACTATTCAATAATCCATACCAAATTCTAAACCCTGAAAGCACGTGTCCTTCACGTGTACTTCACGTGTTTCCTGTATGACGTCATTCTTGTCACAAAAAACCACGAGCGCTCATCATTCCACCTCTAAAGACACAATTGTTGCTGACGGTTGCACAAGAGAAAGAAGTTCTCAGTTTCATGAGTAAAGTAATAGAAAGCCATATCGTATACGTACCCACAATTTTTCTGACGCATGTATAAATTATCTATTGGTTTCGTCTTACACAAACCATCGCGTAATGCATTATTTTTAATTAATGTAAGTCTTGAAGGTGAAAGTACGTTTACTGGACACATACATGCTTTATCTAATTCCTAGTTACCACGCTATTTTCGTAAATCTTTGTAAATAGGGAATCATATAAATTTAAATAAATAGTACACGACGGCCATTTCATAGTTCATCAATAGCAAATTCTATTCTCAACCATAAAGATTATGCCCTGTAGCACAAAGCGCGAAACGTTATCGACATTTGACACTTATTTCAATGTAATAGGTTGAGTATGTCACTCAAACCATTCCTTCTCAGCTTCGCACAACTTATGCAGTAATTCTGTTTCTATCAGTAATTTTCGGAAGCTGTTCAAGGTTAACGGTAATTACTTAAAGAGGAAGTACCACGAAAATCCACGCTACGCTTTAAAAATAAAATTAGTTTTTTGCGAGAAAATTTGAATGGAGTTAGTTGTTTACGTCTATATTTGCCTCCGTTGTTAAACTAAACTGATTGTTTTCCACAATCAATGACGTCATTTGTATCAGAGTCAACAAACGGTGTGTCTTCCGTCAAGTCGAAAGAGAAGTGTTTAGTGGTATAAAAGTGTGGAAAGCCTACCAGACGTCCGTTTGTGTACTTAAATGTTCTCGCTACGGTTTATAGGTGACTAGCTAACACAACAACACTATCAATGTCTCTGTTTGCTACTCTCCAGGGGAGATAGCGCATCCTCATTGAGTCGAGGTACCGCCCCTTTCGTCGGACAGTCGTTTTTTCTTTGCATCAGCCGTCTGCAGGTAATAATGTCCTAGGAGAGAGTTGGAAGGAAATATTGTACAGCTCCCAATTCGTTTGACCTTTAGTTGACTCAGCAACGGTTATTAGCGAATACTGCTGAATGTTCTCTGCTCACTCTGTTGGTATCTACTAGCCCTCCTGTACTGTCTAGTCTTCCCAGCGTAACAATTTGAAATCCTGAGTGTCTTGCAGTACAAGTCCACAAGCTTGATACACCGAATGTAGCAGAAAATTCACGTCATCCAAGTTCGACCTTTGCGGTGAGCACATTCTCCCAACTCGCACAGAAACAACGCGTGCTTTTTTACTTGGCTCTGAATAGGACGTGTGCAGGTGTGTCTATCTCAGTTAAAGTTTTTGATATCTAACATTACCTGACCTACAGTGGGTTGCCAAAAGTCTTCGTAGGGCTCGCTCTTGACCCATGCAAGTTTGTTTTTTATACTGTTTGTAAAGTCAAAATGCTAGAAGAATCTATCCATATACAATTTGCTTCGCTAATACTTAGAAGAATATCCCTTAGCTTTAATTACAGCACAATCCTGCTTTTCATGGATGATAGTAAATTTTGAATTAGTGCCAATGGTAGCTTCTGCCACTCATCTGTGATTGCCTTTTTCAATTCTTCCTTGTTGGATGGACCCCAAATTCGGTTGCGAACTTTTCTTTGAGCAATGCCCAAAATTTTTTTCTATTGGATTGAGGTCAGGACTTTGAGCCGGCCAAGGTAACGACAGTACTCCCCGATCCTCTTTCCATTTGGTCACAATCTTTGCACGATGAACGGTTGCATTGTCATCTTGTATAAATGTAGGCTTTCCACCAGTTTCTCGTGTTTTCACGAGAGGGAGAAAACGTTCATTAAGAGTTTTGATGTATTTCTGTCCCGTGACACTACCCCCGATGAAAGCAAGAGGACCGACACCTTCACTTGAAATTGCTCTCCAGATCATCCATGATATCCGTTGTTGGACAGTTCCCACTGTGCACATCGTCAGCCACTCATCCGTAGATTTTCGCCACATGTACACTCGGCCATCACTTCCATTTAGTCTAATCTTGCTCTCATCAGTAAATACAATATTTCCCCACTCCTGTAAAGTCATGCCTTTGTGCTCGTGGGCCCACTGTACTCTACGTCTTTTGCTGATGTCGCTAATGAAGAGCTATTTCCGAGCTGCTCGTCCTCTATACTCTATATCAAAGTTCCTTCAATCTTCTTCTTGCTGTTCTTTGACTAAAAGACTTTTGAGACGCTTGGCTTCAACAGATGTCCTTGCAAGAAACTTTCCAGTCATCCTTGACGATCTTCTGCAGGTGGCGCAGATCACGCTGTGTTGCTTTCTGAGGTCTCCCACTTCTGTTCTTGTTAGCTACTGATCCAGTTGTGCACGTTCAGAGATGGTCAAGTCTAAGAAATCTAATTCTTGCAAGGTTTCAGGCAGTCGAGATACCTCGCAGCTAGCTAATGGGCAAGCAGTTGGACAGGGTTCTGCAGGTGGGGAATGATGTGAAACTTGGCCTGTCAGGAGATGCAGCATTCGCTTTTGGTATCCACCACTAAAATGTTCTTTGCAAAAGCCATCTTGAATTCCAAGTTGTCAACAGTCACTCTCCAAAACTGCATCACATCTAACTCATTAATCAACTTTCCTTCAACAGCCCAATGTTTGCCATGATTTCTGATGTGCTGGATGGATGGCAGAATCCCAAACATACCCAAAATCTGAAAACCTCTGTCTCTAAGGCCATTAGAAAATGCAAACAATCCTAGCGGAGTTTGAAGAAAACAAGACCTTCTATCTAGCAAGTTGCAAAGTAATGCAATGACCATTTGCAACTTCAATTGCTTTCTAACCTCAGTGGTGTTTGAAACTCTGGCACAACTTTCCAAAAATCGTTTTAACTCAGGATGAATAAGCTGGTTTAAATAATGACAAAGAGATTTGCCTTCAGCTGGAGACAACAAGCAATAATCGAACCTTCCTGAAACAGGTAGCATGCTGCACTGTTCCTTAATCAAATTAGGAAAGTTCTGGGCTGTAAATGATGTTGACCTAGTCTCAATGATCTTTCTGTACATAGCTGCAGCACCCTTTGGGTGAAAAAATTTTTCGTCATATACCATGTAGCCATGTTTTCTAGGACCAACACGAATTCGATACTTATCTATGCTGTCCAGGTGTTTTTCAAAGTATCTTCGAAAGCACAAGACTTTCTTTTTCAAAGAGTGACTATCTAAGCAGGTATTGGCCTCTCTCATGGCATCTTCAAATGAGGATATGATATCTTTGTAAAGTAAATAACCATCGATTTCAAGGGTATGGAGAGCTGAGAAGGTGAAATTTTGCTTTCATCAAAATTTGAAAGAAGGTCCCCGGCAATATCTATTTGATGATCAGACAGGCATAGGGCAGCACAGTTTCCACATACACAGTCTCTGCTAGATAGCTGTGGAAATCCTTCAAACTGAGTAAAAAGGAGTGACACTACTTCTGCTCGTTCTCCCAACATCTTCCAATTTTTATCCCAATCACCTCGATCACATATTTTGCACTGTTGACATCCCAGATAGGTTTTCATCATTTGGAAGTTTTCTTCACAAATGGGACTGTCTAAGTGCATGTCCTGCTCTAAGCCAAAAAACTTCTTCCAAACCAGTTGAGGGCACTGTGGAACATCTGAGACGCCAGACCAATTCTTCACTTCTCCGCAAGTACAAGTTTCACTACTCTGTTGGTGACACACAGCACAATGAAACTAAAATTGTTTCTGCAATCTAGGGATTTCCCTAGGACGTCTTCTTAAACAATCAGCAAAGCAGGCTTTATAGAGGCAACTGTCTGGTCGCAAATCGAATGCTCTACTGCTTCCACGGGAGAAGTAGGAAGAAAAAGAGGATGCATTACGCTCATTGCCAGGGTGTTGCATTTCATTCCCACCTTGAAGTTCTCTGTAGGTAGCAGAGCTACCTAGCTGCACTCACACCTCGCATGAACCGCATACGTGCGTGTCTCCTACGGCTGACTTTCTACCATTTTTTTGCGGGAGGCGTAAATCCGCTCCCCCTTTGCCCACTCATGATGGAACATCAACCGCACACTCAAGGTCAATGGCTGTTTGTACGCGGTTAATTAACTAAGGAGAATATAAATCAAAGCGGAGGGCTCGACAACCACGAATAGATACAAGGCTTCCTACCTCACTGCCTACAAAGGACTGTCAGAATGCAGAGACACTGTGAAGCACGCAAATATTACCAGTAAGCTACTCATAGAAAGACCTGAAGCTTACCAACGTCAAAAGCCGGACCCAGTCTGATTCTTGATGCAACAACACTGAACAGCTGCCGTGGGATAGTCGCCAGCTTGAGGCGAACGATTGCTCGCTAATTTGTGAAAGCAACTGCAGATATCTAAATGGCGCGAAGTAGCACCGCCCCGACACCACAAGTCACGCCCAAATCTGAGTGCCATCTGTCGTGAGTTCAGCTAATAGCGTTGATACGGCGGTAGTTTGCATGGTGCCAGCGAGACCTGACGGCTTAGGAAAGCACACGCACGAATGAAGCAACTCTTCTACTCTGCGTAGATGCAGATAAAGGGAGGAAAATCAGTTGGGCAAAATGTAGAGAACAAAAGAATGTCGCTTACTTTGACCGCTTACAACAAATTACGTAACATTAGCCCAAGAAAACTTATACCCTGCAAGCTCCAACGCAACAGATTCATCATCGAAGTGCACGTGCTAACGACAGTCTTCCACATGCTGTACAACAAATGCCAATAACACTCACCTTGTACGATTACACTGCGAGTAAAAACGACCGGAAAGCGCTATAATTATTGTCACTTTGACCTGGTCTTGCACCTCCAAACAAGAGAAGATTCCACCTTGACAAGAAGTTCTGAAGAAAGCAATAGTGCAGGCACCTCTAGGAACCAAGTAGGTTGAATTCGCTCCGCTCTCTAGGTTGGGCGAAATACAAATAGTTGAAGCTACCGGCCGACGAACGTCATAATTGGCCGTTTTGCTCGTCTTCTTGCAGGCGTATCTAGATCTCTCTAAGATTGGAAGGCACGCAAAAAACAGAGAATAGATCAGTTGTCAACGATATGTTGTAAGATGTGCTGAGCTCTAAGACTTACTAGACTGAGAGCCGATGATTCGATGTCGTCACACAAGCTAGCGATACGCCCTACAGACGGTCAGATTATCCGGGACATATCGCGAACTTAATTTCCCCGGCTGTTTGGTAGACTGCTTTCAGCTATAAAGAGCAAACAAGACCAGTAAACTGTGTGTAATCGATATCAACACATACACTGGTACAGTACAAGAGAAACTTATCATCATATTATTTCTACTACAATTCTTTGCATCCCAGACACGACAAAATGCACTGATATGCACAATTCACAAATACATTCTATCTGAGTTGCGTTATTGCCTCTAAATCTGTGACGATTCATGAACTTTCTTCAAAATGACTAATCCTTCCATAATTGGCGATACATCTGAAGAATATCAACAACCATGAGTCGACCTGATATATTCCAAATGAGAAGCCAACTTGCATTCTTCGGTGGCTAACTCGGCCCTCTCCCCATATGCCAATAAAACGGGTGTCAAATGAGTTTGAAACCCTGTGATAGTCTTTGGTTGACATGCTTGACTGACGACATCAACTGACTACAAAGAGTAACTTCTTGAAACCAACAGTGCATATGCGCACAACCATGAACAGACACACACACACTCACACACACACACACACACACACACACACACACACACACACACACACACACACACACACACACACACAACACAGCAGCAGCAACAACAGTAGCAAGCAATAGTATTACACACCTGCCAAACTCTCACTATAACTGGCAGCGACTTCAAATCTTCATCAAGTGTACCAGCAATCAGGGCTGAATGGCAAGAACCAAGGAGTACAGAAGGTAAGGATGGCTCTTACCAAGTATCACTGCACAAACGCCACAACACAGTAAATCACAAACAAAACATCATACAAACGAAGACAGAAATAGAGACAAAGAACATGTCCTGGACCATGGTACAAAGTTTCCAGTTGTACCAGTGCACATCTTACCTTTCTTGACGTCACGACATGCAACAAGCAGACATGAGTCCACCAAGAGCAACACGAGACATAAGAGTCCGATCTTGATGATAAGTATTCATGGTCAACATTCCCTTCCCAGCATGAGTCAGACCCTACACAAGCACCCATGTCAATCAACAACAATATCTACCAGTACTACAACACCATCGAAACAAAACAGCAATGTCAAAGTAATGACTATCTGACCTGTGCTATTCTGGTCAGAAAACAAGTTGTTTGCGTCTTTGTGACAGTACATGGGCAACTGACGAAGGATACCAGCAAGCCGACCATTGTTTGTACTTAAATATAAATTTTATTTGAATATTGCAAGGAAACCACATTTAGGATTGATGAGTAGTCTTCCTAGTGGTTAATCACGAGTCATAAGTTATCAGCTATTATTACGAATTTATCTACTGCATGCGGTAAACGAATAGTGACAAAGCTTGCATTACATTCTTGCAACTGTCAGAAGCATGTGGCAACTTTGACATGTGATCACAAATAATGCATAATACATTACAACCTGAACTGAAATACAGATGCACAGTATAAAATTTTGAGTCGAGAATTGTCAGACAAACACCAAATCCGGCCTGGAAAAGAGAATTAACAAGATGTGAATCTGAAGAAAATATCAGGAACACCTCAAACGTCTTGTGTCCAAGCAACTTTCCTTGCCATGAAGAGCAACTCATTCCTGTAATGATTTAGTTAATTGTTTTACATTAAAGACACCAAAATCTGTACCAGTCAATGGGTAACAACAGAAGAGAATTATTACTTCATCATATACGGAGTGAAAGTACTGATATCTAATTCTATGCATCATCAATATACAGACTCATGAAATAAAACTCATTGATTCAGAGAGAGGTACATACACATAGCCCAAGAAAAATTAAACAGACTAAAATGGAGACAAAAACCAACACCACACAGCTAGAGTACAGTGTACCACTCTATTCACTATTTCAACTTACAACCGTGCTACATTCCATCTAACATGCTACACTGCTAGTGTCAAGTCATATCGTATCTGCTCCGACTAGTCCAAGACCAAACATAGCATTGTGATCGAGACACTTCGGCATCAGTATCGTGAGACAACTTGCTCAACACATCAAAAGATTCAGCTGAGGATTAGATGTTGACAACAACCCCAGAGACAAGTTCAACGAATAACCGGTTCATCATACTGTAACAAATATTACAAAAACATTCGAAAAACGTTCAAATGCTATGTACAACTAGTGGTCTACAAGTAGTAAATTTGCAAAGTCGTAGTCAGAGAATTCTGACTAGTACGAAAGCATGACAACAAACCCCAAGTTTGAGTTCCAGCTTACAACAAAGTTGACACCCAATTCAATTGAAAAAAGAAAAATACAAAGTTAAAACCATACTGTCTGGGCTGTTACTGCAAGTAGTTATTTCTGTGATTAGTCCTGCCCTGCATGTCAATCATTGTTAACAGTGTTAACTCGTAGTTGGTGTACAACAGAATACGAGTTTCTGTTGATCATTAATTTTGCAAATGTTGGTGATATAACTAGATGGAAATTGGGCATGCATGGCTTTGTGAGTTATCTCTAGTTGGCTGCACCAAGGTGCATATAACATTACCACACAGTCAGTTTGAACAATTCTTAGGTCAAAAGAAAGTCTTGCTCGGCATCCACAGTTGCTGTTTCCTGTGCTGTATAACTGTTAGTATTGCTGCTTTTGGTTTGCTGCTATGCTGTGACATACGTGGTTGTGATGGAAATAGAAGTCTGCTGTATTGTAGATCACATGTGTTGTGGTATTGTTGCTGTGTTCACAACTGTTTGCCATGTCAGACTGTACTTAGGTGAAATTGAAAACTAGCAATTTGAACTTCCGTCAGACACTTGAAGTCTGTCCACAAAATTCATAGACTGAGGGAATCGGATTTGGTGATTAGGATATTTAGGTGGTTGCAAGGGAGGAGTCTTCCAAACCACCTTTTCAATAGCGTGACATTTAGTAGTATCGTGTATGACAAAGCGCATTTCTCTGACCATCAGACTCTTGACTACAGCACTCAACTATTAAATAAACACTCCATGCACATACATGTACAAATGTATGCATACTGTAATTAACCATTGTTCTGGCGGTTTCTTTGATCCCAGTTGGTGGTACAGTGTGGACTAGGGGGCGGATCAGTTTATATGGACAACAAGAAATAGCTAATTATAAATGTACCCTTGTTTTTTGAATAAGTGTTTCCTGATCTTGACAAGAAATTTCTAATGATATGAGTAATTTAGAAATGCTACACTAGTAATCTTCACTAGTTTTTCCATGGTTTACAGACTTTGTGGATACACTTTAATAGATTTGGTTTGCTATTTTGACATGTTGTTATACAGTTTTGGTAGTGCCAGGTTAGCAAGTCTTTGAAGGTTTATTGGCTTTTGTTAGTACAGTATATTGATGGCTTAGGAGATAAGTCAAAATCTATAAGCAGAAGTCTCCTTACCAAATGGCTAAAAGATCTCATGGCCATTTGAGCTCCTATCTCTTTTCCACCAGCAACCACAGCAATCCCAAGCACAGCCATCGCCTGATGAATAGCGTCCTGAACAGGTTTTGTGCTGGCTTCACTTCTGGAGATCGCTGTACCAAAACCACTACCATGCTGATGGCCAGACTCTAGATCACCAAACACAATTTACACCAAACATTCCATCAGAGACTTTAACCAGATAAAACAAGAAGCAGAAGTTTGGTCGCATGCTGAGCCCGCATACGCAAGACCAAGACTACAACAACATATCTGGTGATGATATAGTAATCATAAACACACAGGTACAGTGTGTGTGTGTGTGTGTGTGTCTGTGTGTCTGTGTATCTGTGTGTCAACACAGATTTTAAAAATAACATCAAATTCAAATAAGCCCTACAGTACCAATTCACACCAAAGTTAACTACTAAATTATACCATGATCTTTGCTCTTATAAATCCATTTACTACCATCATCCATCAACAGCTTATCTCGACCAAATGCGCAATTAAAAATTCCATTCACAAACAATGCTGCAAGATTTTGCTTGGCTGAATCAACATTGCATGGTCGATAAGACAATCCTTCCAATAAACCCATCTAGCAAACACTACAAATAGAAATAGACCACAAGCACATTCCTGTAAGTCTCCAGTGGCTCTTGTAAATGTCTTCAAAAACCTTTGACTCCATGATGTCCAGCTATACCAAAACAAACCACAATGTCATATGTTAATACCTATGTCAAGAAACTATTAAGTTAAGAGTGGTACCATCATCTACCTGCCTGCAATGATTACATATGCAACTTCTACCTGCCAACAATCACATGCACCCACCCGCACATGCCAACACCCCAGTAGTACCCACACCAATCTCAGCCCCAGGCACACTACTCATTCCCACACACTCCCCCAGTCTCCGACACATGTACACATGCATACAGACAGGCAACCGTTCAAACTGCTTATTTCTCTAGCAAGAGACAAAAACTTGTTATTCAGTGGAACGTTCTCCATAATCTCAGTTAGGTCATCCCTAATAGGCATACTGGAATCCAGATCTAAACAAATCTGATGACGTCCTAACATGAAGACAAGTTGTTTCTGTACAGATCTAAACAAAATACCATATTGACGCACTATATCAACCACAATTAAAAACTCGGAGAGAAAATTGCTTCAATGCACTAAGAAAAAACAGGGACACAAAGGAGGCAAATTCATAACCTCAACCTAAGGTATTCAATTTGTATGCAACTCTCGTGTCAAAATAATGCATGAATAATTATGTTAAGTCGAGTTTGACCCACTTTGGTAAAGATCTGTATCCTTTTTGAACTTGAGAAAAGTAGTACACACACAGTGACATTTAGTTGCATTATAATATAGTGACACAGTTTAGCTCTGTCTTTATTTAAATAGATATTGTTGTCATAAATGTTGATCACTACGTGCAGATCTTCACATGTTGCAAATATCTCTTGAACAAGATCCATGTCATTTAGTCGAGTTACAAGAAACATAGCATCAGCTGGCCAGTCAAACTTCTGGTAAATCGCTAAATTTGTACGCAGCAACATTGAATCCTCTGGCTCAGGAACATAGTGCACACAACTAAAGCACAAGACAAGTTAGAATATGCAGAATAGATACACACAACACACATGTGCGTATACACACACACACACACACACACACACACACACACACACACACACACACACACACACACACACACACACACACATGGCAAAATGGCAAATGGATAAGGAGCTGCCGTTAAATGGTAATGCCCCAGCCAGATGGCTGGGTTCCTGTGCACTAAGTAGGAGCTATGGGCTGTGGTAAGCAATATCCTGGAGCCTGGCCAGGTGTTCACAAGAGCAACGACTGCGATGCCAACTGTGGTGTGGGCACCCGAAGTCCCACACGGACAACAGTGGCTGATGGAATTTGTCGCAGTTGGAGGCCTTTGCCACCCAAGTCAAATGACGAGGTACTCATTTATACTCCTGACTCGAGAGAGGCATTTGCGTGTAAGTTTCTTGCCCAAGGAAATTATGCCATAAGTCGGCATCACTGTGACTTAAAGTTGCAACCCTGTCACGTCCCGGATGTTTCCATTCTCCAAACACACTCTATAACCAATTGAGCCACAGCATCACACACACACACACACACACACACACACACACACACACACACACACACACACACACACACACACACACACACACACACACACCATGCACACAAATCATACCAATGGTAAATATAAGTAAAAACAAAAACAGCCAAACAAATGAATATACAGTTACATGAAGAAACTTGCCAATTCGAAAACGCAGTATTAAGTTGAACAACGTCACACTGCCATCTCATGCCATTGACTCATGCCATTCACTTTCATCATGCAATTGCATTACTCCCTTCCTTCTGAGATGTAGGCAGACAGACTAACATAAACAAACAATATACCAATATCCAAACTATAGAAATTGTCCAACTCATATAAATCTACGACACTGCCAAGAGCCCAACCAACAAACAAACAAACAAACTATGAGACAAACAAACATACATACATACAGACAGACAAAACAAGCAACAAACAGAGGGAAAGTCAGACAGACGAACTGACAGACAGACGGACAAGCAAACAGACAAACACACACACACACACACACACACACACACACACACACACACACACACACAAACACAAACACAGGCAGACAAACAGACAGCCAAATGAACAACCAGTTTACACAAACAAACGTGTGCACAAAGAGAAAGACAACTACATGCGTATAACAATGCAAAAACAATTTCACAAATTGGCTAGCCCCACAAAATAACACAATAACTAGCATCGCACCTTGTCAAGTACAAGCACATTCGTGGATACGAAGCTTCATCCACATATTTGTCCAGCAAGCCTAGTCTCGATCTCTATTTTCATCAGCACAACACATGCTTCAGCGTTATGATTCATATTGTACGGTACAATCTCCAGAGCTAACAACACTAAGTCGTCAACCGCAGCTGTTGCAGATGCAGTAGTTCGAACGGCATCCTCCCGAACTGGGTGAATAGTCAGACGCCACAGTGATAAAGACATACGGGCTAGAGCATAGCGCACGTTACCGATATGGCAATACACTCCTGTTCTATCTTTAGGGCGTTTGACGGTACTCGTTTTGGCCAGGTACTGCAGCACATTGCGGAAAGGCACTCTATGGATGCGGACTTTAGAGTCGTGTGTGGAGTGAATCACTGCCCAGCAGTATTTACAAACACTCGTTCCTTCAATTAAGTCTCACGTCTACAGGAAACATCGCGATGTCATCTGGCGAGAAGAGGCAGACAGCAGTCAGAGCCAAGCAACTGATAACTTTGGCGAACAATTTTGCGAGGAGGAAGGGATTTATGATGACCATGAACCACCAGCTATGGGGTCTTGATCCAGGGACACTGAATTACACCTCTGCTAAATTCTTGCTTAAAGTGAAAGAGGGTCTAAAACTTAGTCAATCGGCTTGTGATGAGCTAGTTTCTGCAGTAGATCAGGTGGTGGAAGCAAGAGTCAACCGCGTACGTACAATTTGGACAGTTTCTGTATACTGTTTAATTAAGCTTCGTCTATAGTCTAACATATATCTCCATTCGTACAGCTACATGCTAAAACCGTAGACCTACTGGAAGCTGGGCGGTCTGAAAGTATACCAGATTTGCTCTCTGATTCAGCTATCAAACACCCATTCCAAGGATTGGAGACTAGGTACTTGCAAGACTAGGTACTAGGTACTAGGTACTTGCAAGTTTTACAAGAAAAAATTAGCTTTCTGGTACTGATCAGTGGCTGTGTTTCTATATAAAATTGATATCAATATTGGTAACAGGAGCCTAGTGAACGGTGCTTGGGAGTGACTTATGAAAGGACAGCAGCTGGAAAGAGACGAGTCAGGAAAAGACACTGTGTCTACGACGTTGATCTTGTGGCTTCAAAACAGTCATTGTTGAAATGTTGTTTAAATTGCTGAACAAGTAAGTTGTGCTTTAAGGTTCTAATGTAGCTGTAATTGGGTAGAATGTGTCTGTCACAGAGTGCTGTGTGTGTGTGTGTGTGTGTGTGTGTGTGTGTGTGCTCGCTATTCGTTTGACTGTAGATTGATTTGTTCGATAGGTCATGACTGGGCATTGCAGCACTGATGGTAGTTTGCATGATTT